>NC_026000.2:25673745-25767098 GCF_000442705.2 Elaeis guineensis
AGAGGCAACGGTTCTTTCACTAAGGAACTTCTTTTCTAAAAAAGTTACCTTAAGGTTGATGAACACTTTTTGTTCATCAGCATGGTAGAAAAAATATTCTTTGGTCTCTTTGAGGTACCCTATGAATATGCATTTGTCAGACCTAGATCCAAGTTTATCTATAACTAACCGTTTGACATAGGTCGGGCACCTCCAGACCCTAAGGTGTGAAAGTGCTGACTTACACCCTGTCCATATATCATATGGAGTCTTAATTACAGACTTACTTGAAACTCTATTTAACAGATAACAGGTCAATTCGAGTGCATATCCCCAAAAGGATATCGACAAGCTGGCAAAAACCAGCATGGATCGGACCATGTCTAGCAGAGTCCGATTTCTCCTTTCAGACACACCATTATGCTGTGGTATTCCTGGAGGAGTCCATTAGGAGAGAATCCCATTCTCTCCAAGATATGTGAAAAACTCACCAGAAAGGTATTCTCCTCCTCGGTCAGATCGAAGAGTTTTAATACTCTTCCAGTTTGTTTTTCTACTTCACTTCGAAATCGTTTGAGTATTTAAAATGAATCCGACTTATGTTTCATCAGATAGACATATCCATATCTGGATAGATCATCCGTGAATGTGATGAAGTAGAAATATCCACCTCTAGCATTTGTGCTCATGGGCCTGCATACATCAGTATGTACTAGGCCCAAGAGCTTAGTAGCTCTCTCACCTTTTCCAGTAAAAGGTAACTTGGTTATTCTACCAATAAGACAAGACTTATAGGTTGGAAGTGATTCACAATCACTGACTTCGAGGATTCCCTCTTGAATCAACCTGTTTATCCTGTTCTTGTTTATATGACCTAGCCTATAGTGCCATAAGTAGATATCTGATACACTATCTAATCTAGGGTGCTTGCCAGTAGAATAGACTACGTTAACAGGTTGTGATAACATATACACACCATTGTTCAAATGTCTACAAAAAATAGTAACACCATTCATCATGATATTACAAACTTATTTTTTTATTGAAATTTCATAATCATTTTTGATCAGAAGGCCTACAGAAATAATATTTAAAAAGAAACTGAGACAGAAATGATAATCATTAAGAACAACAGTATGGGACTCAAATACAAGTTTCAAGATTCCTAATGCTAGAATTGGAACTGGTCTTCCATCTCCAACGTTCAGGAACCTCTCGTCTTGCTCGAATCTCCTACTGATCTGCAACCCCTGCAATGAATTACAAATATGGTAAGGGCTATCAGTATCCAATATCTAGTCAGTTATATCACAAATAGAAAAATTGCAAGGAGTTATCATATAAATATCTTGCCCAGCAACAGCTTGCTTCTTTTTTTGCCTATTCGGGTCCAACGAGGCAATGTACTGAGGACAGTTTCTCTTCCAGTGCCTCTGCATCTTACAAAAGAAGCATTCAATTTGACTCTTATCGGGCTTGATCTTTCTGGTCTGGCCCTGCACTGATATCCTAGTCTGAACTTATACCTTCTTCACTTTCTTCTTCTTGTTCTTCTTTTCTTTCTCAAAGGATCGAGAATCAGAAGACGAACCTCCCACTAAATTCACTGACTCCTTGTGGAGTTGGTGATCCTTCTCAAAGTTCTGAAGCAACTCCAGTAACCTGTGGTAGTTTACTTCAAGCTTTGTCATTTTATAATGAGTGAGGAATGAGAGATAAAATTTGGACAGTAAGTTCAGTATTGCATCTTTCCCAAGCTACTCATGTGAGGGAAAGCCGAGTTTGCTCAAACGCTCCATCAGCTCGATCATATACAATACATGATCAGTGATAGAGGCATCATCCAACATTTTGGCATTGAAGATGGCACAACTAGTCTTGTACCTCTCCACATTATCGGGTGTGCCAAAGGCATCCTCCAACACTTGAAGCATGTCCTTTGGCTGAGCCGTCTCAAATCATGATTGAACTCATTGCTCATGACAGCCAACATGATGCAACGCACCGCAATCCGATCACTGAGCCACATCTGGTAAGTATCTCTGACTGTTACACGTGCATTGACAGCTGGCTCCTCAGGTGCAGGATCTATTATCACATATAGGATCCATTCATGCTCCAGGACTATCTTCAACTTTCTATATCAGCTACTGAAGTTGTGTCCCACCAACTTATCATTGTCCAACAATGATCGGAGTGATAGGAAAGTGGCCATATCTGCACAAAGAAAAACTATAATCTAATTAGTAATTGATTCATTAGACCTAAAGATTTGGACTTTAATCAAAAGGTTTCTTCTACTATTTTATTCGAATTGATAGCCTCTACCTCCAATTCGAAGAATTACCCTAATTTCTTAGTGGGTACTAGAATCCACTTAGACTGCACATAAGCCCAACTTTTGTTGGCCAACCCATATACATCTAAGGGTAGGTTCATAACTAATTATTTTTTTAAATAATTTTTAGTAATTTTAATTTTACCCCAGTCCCTAATCAATAGGCTTTGGCCTCCTCTAAAAAGGTCTGGTTAGGTCCAACCATTAACATAACCATACTTGGCCCATCTGGCCAATGAATGATCAGACCCAACTTTGGTTGGCTAACCTAACCACCATTTAGAAAGATACAGTCAAGAAATCATATTATGAATGACAATTTCATCAGTCGATAAGCACCAGGCCTTTGGGCCTCCAATGATTATCCAACTGATGGATCCATTATCATCCACTTAATGGGAGGCTATGATCTGTTATCACCATAATAATTTTATTTTAAGGATGATAAACACTTAATTTAAGTGTTTTAAGGCAAAAAATTATATTTAATTTATCTTATTTATTAAGAATTTGATGTTTCTTTTTATGTTTTACAGGAAAGGTGATTGCCGAAATAAAGAATCCGATTCGCAGATCAAAAAGACTCAAGTTTGAAGAAAATTGGACTTAAAATGAAATTAAAATAAAAGAAGGATGCATACGGTATTATAGAAAATGAAGATATTATGCAAGGAATCTAAAAGGATATAGGCATCATTTTAAAGAAACAAAAGTTTCTTTTTGTAATTGGGAAACTTTTGTTTCTTGTTTCACGGGTGCTTTCCTCGTGAACGCGGGCGCGAGCGGCACAGCACGGGCGTGGGGCGCGAACGGCACAGCGCGGGCGCGGGCACGAGTGGCACAGCGGTGCACGGATCGCAGCAGCAGACGTGCAGGCGACGCATAGGCGACGCGCAGCGTGGGCGGAACGCGGACGACATGCAGGCGGGCGCGGATGCGGGTGTGACATTCGGACGCGCGGTCCTTAGTATTTTTTTTCTTTAGTCCCATATCGAAAAATCATGTAAAACTCCTCCCTCCTAACACCTATAAAAAGGCTCTTGTACTCCTATTTGAGGATCATCCCAGAAATTCTTCTAGAGCCTTGCATAGAGGAAAAAAAAGGGACTACTTCATGAGCAGCTAGGCTAGCAGTCTCAGAAGTGGAGAAGAAACTTTGTAACGACACAGAGCGGATTTATTGTTCTAAACTTTCTTGTATTTCTTTATATGTAATAAAGATTATGCTTTTTATTTAAATTATCATAAGTTCTTTATTTGCTCCCTTTCATATGCTTTCTTGTTAGATTAATATTAAGAATAACTTTTACTTTCCGGAGATGCACCATGATCTACGGATACGGAGCGTGCCAAGGAAAGAAGAGTTATTTATCTAGTACTTTTCGGAGATGCATCGTGATCTACGGGTACGGGGCGTGCCGAGGAAAGATAGGTATTTTTTTTAAGATTAATCACATCAATTTAATTAAAAAAAAGAGATACAACTCTGCTAGTACAAAATTAATTCAAAACTTTCGATCTCTTTATTTTTTTATTACATCAATTTTAAGATAATTTATTTTCTAAATCAAAAATAATATTTTTTTCTTTTATTTTGCAATCTCAACTTAGCCCAAGATCCCTGAGGATACGATCTCGACTCATCCTACCTACGTAGTGAGTAGAGTTATTTTTGGTGCTATCAACAACTACGCATCAAATTTTGACGCCGTTGCCGGAGATCTTGGCATGGTTGAATTAAAAAATTAAAAAAAAAAATTTTTTTTAAAAAAAATACTTTTCAGTTTTTATTTCTCGCTTAAAATTTTTTTTTTCAGTGCTTTCTAGCTAGATAATCTTATTTGCATAATTACATAATTACCTTGCATAACTAATTTACTACTTTTTAATCTTAGGAATTTTTCTGTTTAGAATAATTTGCTACTTTTTATAGCCTAGTGATTTATTGCTTTTTTGACTTAATCACTTAAATTTATTTTCTTGTAAAACTAAAAATAAAAAAATAAAAAAATAAAAAATATATATATAAAAAGATAAACTATAAATTTTTTTTAAAAAAAAAAAAACTACTGACATTTCATAACACTTAACTAAAATAGCGTAACCTCAAATATAAAAATTTTTAACTTGATTGGACACCTTGTTTCTTTGCATTACATCTCCATAATTAATCTTAAGGGCAATAACCCATTAACCAAATAAGGTGGAGATTTGATCACCCTTCCTTGACCCAAAAATCATATCCTTCATTTTGCATTAAACCAAGTTTTAATTTTAAAATCAACTAGACATCAGCCCTAGAAATTTCAAGCTCAATAGGACAAGAAAGCTCTAGAGTTGAACCGAGTGCGGATTGGTTAATTGCTTGGTGTCTAAGGCAAGTGGTTAAAGAAAGTGGTTTTTAATTGGTTCCGTTGACTGACCTGGCCAACTCAGTTGGTGTCTAAGAAAAGCAACAAGCAGGGAACCTCCGACATCTTACGCTTATCTGGCTGAGTCAGTTAGTCAGTCTTAAGCTTGGAGTGCTCAAAGGCGGTCTTGGAAGTTAGGAGCTGTCTAGATCTAAGTTAACCTTAGGATAGAGAGTCCATACTTGTTTAAGTTGATTGCAATTAACATCTAAACATTAACTAATTTCTCCCTTTTCATAGATTTAAGATTCTTAGGTTCTTCTCTTTAGATTTTCTTCATTCTTTTCTCACTTTATTATAAAAATATATATATTATAAAAAAAAAATTTTATGTTTGCTCTACAGTATAATTGTAAGGTGTATGCTTGGCCGTAGATCGTTACGACCAGAAATCTAACCTTTTGATCCAGAAATAGAAAGAACCTTTAGAGCCAACAGATGTAAAAATATGGACCGAAATCAGGAGAATGATCCACCCAAGCAACTGAAGGAGTACTTTACTCCTTCCACATATACCTACTCTCCTTGTATTCAAGTGCCCCCTGTGGAGGCCACCCAATATGAAATTAAGTCCAGTATAATCCAAATGTTACCTTCATTTTATGGACTTAGTAATGAGGACCCTTATAAACATCTTGAAGAATTTCTTGAGATATGCTCAACTGTCAAAATTCACAACTTCTTCGATGATGCTCTTAGGTTAAAATTATTTCCTTTCTCACTTAAGGACAAAGCCAAATACTGGCTACATACTTTGGATTCCATGACTATATCAACCTGGGACCAGCTGCAAGGAGAGTTTCTCAAGAAATATTTTTTCATAGGAAAAACTAATCAAATAAGGAAAGCCATAACTAATTTTTTCCAATTAGATGGAGAAATATTTCATGAAACATGGGAGAGATTAAAGGATCTTATTAGAAAATATCCCCACCATGCTGTACCCAAGTGGCAATTAATCTAATATTTTTATGATGGACTATCTGAAAGACATCGACAAATGGTCGATGCATCATACGGTAGGACATTCACGCTGCAAAATGAGAATGAGGCATGGCAACTGTTTGAAATTTTAAGTAAAAATTTATTACATCATATGTCTGCCTCTATTAGAGATAAACCCATGTTAAACCCAAAGAGAAGTAGAATATATGAAGTAAGAAATACCATAGATATCCATCATAAGGTAGATGAATTGTCCCAAAAGTTAGATCGATTATTAAGTATAGGACAGTCACCTTCTCCATCCCGTCAGATACAAGATATATGTGCATTGTGTTCGAGCCCCACTCATTGTGTGAATGATTGTCCGGTTGCACCACAGTTTCCTGAATATGTACAAGAACAAGTCCATCAAGCCCAAACTACTCATAGATCAGAGAACAATCCCTATTCTAGTACGTACAATCCGGGATGGAGAAACCATCCGAATTTCTCATGGAAATCACAACCAGTGGTTCCTCCAGTGCAACAAAGATCAGGTTATCCAGATGCGACTTATAGGCATCCATCCCAGCTACAATACCAGAACCCTCCTCAACCCACTCCGAGTACTCATAGCTCGGCTTACGAAGAAAAGGTACTGCAAGCAATTAAAGGACTAGAAATGAATACCCAACTCCTTCACTCCCATACGCAATCAATAGCAAAGCTAGAGACCCAGATAGGTCAGCTAGCAACAGCTTTCAGTAGGAGGGAAGAAGGCAAATTACCCAGTCAGCCTATTAATAACCCAAAAGGACAGTACATGGCTGAAAGCTCCATTGGTCCTGAAACTTTTTTTGAATATGCCAAATCAATCATGACTCTGAGAAGTGGAAAGGTCATTGAACACACTAGTGAAACCAATGAGACCGACCCTAAACCTCTAACCAAATCCAAATCACCCAAGAACAAGGAGGATCTGAAAATAGAGAAGGAACCAACTGCACCAGAATCATCTTACTTGCCTAAAGCTCCATTTTCGGATGCCCTGAAAGCCCCTATTCCTGCAGATAAGAAGGGAGAAAAACTCGATGAGATGTTGAAATTATTTAAGCAAGCCCAAATTAATCTTTCCCTTCTAGACGCAATCAAACAGGTCCCTGCTTATGCCAAATTTTTGAAGGATTTGTGCACCCAAAAATGAAATTTAGATCACAAATTCCAAAGAAAGTATGTCTCACAGAACAGGCTAGTTCTGTCTTCCAGCATACCACTCCTCCAAAGCTTAAGGACCCAGGAGCCCCCATCATTTCCTGTGTTATAGGAGATTATCATATTGAAAAAGCTCTTCTGGATTTAGAGCAAGTGTGAATCTTTTACCTAGTTCGGTGTATGAACTTTTTAGATTCGGAGAACTGAAATCCACATCAGTCACACTGCAGTTAGCCGACAGATCAATTAAGGAACCACGTGGAATGCTTGAGGATGTCTTGGTCAAGGTAGATGAGTTTTACTTTTCAGTTGATTTTCTGGTTCTCGATATGGAATTAAGTGGCAACCCCAGATAAATTTTCATTATCTTAGGACGATCCTTCCTAGCTACGGCAAATGCATGCATTAATTGTAGGACAGGAGTCATGGATGTATCGTTTGGGAATAAGAAACTAAGACTGAATGTGTTTGGTGCTTTTCAAGGACCATCAATGGATAGTTGCTTCGAAGTAGATATACTAGAAGATATTATAGAAGATGCAACACCTATAATTCTAGCACCAGACCCCTTAGATACTTGCTTGGCTCACTTTGGAGTGTGTGACTTTGAGGAATATATGAAAGAAGTTAACATCTTGTTGGATACACCACACGATAAAACCACTCCTCCATGGATAATCAAGTATGAGCCATTGCCCACATTAGCCAATACACCAATAGTCCCATCTTTAGAATCACCACCTACGTTAGAATTGAAATCCCTTCCTGCTACGCTCAAGTATGTATTTTTAGGACTCAATGACACCCTCCCGGCAATCATTGCATCAGACTTGACCCCTAATCAGGAAGCACAATTGGTTGGTATTCTGAAGGAACACAAAGAGGCTATCGGTTGGTCTATTGCCGATTTAAAAAGAATTGACCCCTCCATTTGCATGCACCATATTCATTTTGAGGAACATGCCAAACCCCATCAAGATATGCAGAGGAGATTGAACCCAAACATGCGTGAAGTAGTAAAGAAAGAGGTGGTAAAGTGGTTAGATACTGGAATCATCTACCCCATATCCGATAGTAAATGGATCAGTCCCACTCAAGTAGTACCTAAGAAATCTGGTATTACTGTGGTTGAGAATGAAGAAGGTGAACTACTTCCAACTCGCATATCATCTGGATGGCGAGTATGCATAGATTATAGAAAACTGAATGCCGTTACTAGGAAGGACCATTTTCCATTGCCCTTCATCGACCAAATCCTAGAATGGTTAGCAGGACAAAGTTTCTACTATTTTCTTGATGGTTATTCAGGGTACAATCAAGTATCTGTATTTTCGGATGATCAAGAAAAGACTACCTTCACCTGCCCCTATGGCACCTTCGCTTTTCGGCGTATGCCGTTCGGGCTTTGCAATGCACCCGCTACATTTCAACGGTACATACTGGCCATTTTTTTGGATATGGTGGACAAATGTCTTGAAGTTTTTATGGATAATTTTTCTGTGTTTGGAACCACCTTTGAGGATTGTCTCCATAATCTTTTCAAAGTTCTTAAACGGTGTATGGAGACAAATCTTGTCCTAAGTTGGGAAAAGAGCCATTTCATGGTGCGGAAAGGAATTGTATTAGGACATATTATTTCTGAAAAAGGGATCGAGGTAGATAAAGCCAAAGTTGAGGTCATTTCAAAACTACCATCCCCTACTTCGGTCCGATAAATACGATCCTTCTTAGGTCATGCCGGATTTTATAGACGCTTCATCAAAGACTTTAGCAAGATTTCAAGACCCTTGTGCAATCTGTTGGCCAAGGATACACCATTTGTCTTTGATGAAGACTGTTTGAAAGCGTTCAACACATTACAAATAGCCCTGACAACAGCACCCATAATAAAACCCCCTGACTGGTCCATTCCATTTGAGATTATGTGTGATGCCTCTGACTTTGCAATAGGTGCCGTCTTAGGCCAAAAAATCAATAAGGAGCCACATGTGATCTATTATGCTAGCAAAACTCTTTCCGATGCCCAATTAAACTACACCACAACAGAAAAAGAGCTACTAGCAGTATTGTTCGCCCTTGAAAAATTTTGCTCATATCTGTTAGGGTCTAAGGTTCTAGTTTACTTTGATCATGCGGCTCTGAAACATCTCCTCTCAAAGAAAGATACTAAACCACGTTTGATCAGATGGATCCTTCTTTTACAAGAATTTGATCTGAAAATCCGAGATAAGAAGGGTTCTGAGAATGTGGTAGCTGATCACATCTCCAGGATCTTAGTTGAACACACGATAGGCATAGATGAGGTCAAAGAAAAATTTCCTGACGAACAACTTTTTGCAATCTCCTCTAGCCGTCCTCCATGGTTTGCCCATATTGTCAATTACTTGTCAACAGGACAAGTACCTTCTCACTGGACAAAACAAGAAAAGGATCGATTTTTTTTGCAAATTAAATATCATTTCTGAAAAGAACCTGAACTATTCAAATACTGTTCTGACCAAGTTATTCGCCGTTGTGTCCCCGAGAGTGAATTTCAAAGCATTCTCACTTTTTGCCATTCTTCGGCATGTGGGAGACATTTTAGTGGAAGAAAAACTGTAGCAAAAGTGCTGCAGAGTGGGTTTTATTGGCCAACGCTTTTCAAGGATGCACATGAATTTGGCCGAAGTTGTCTGCAATGTCAGCAAACAAAAAAATTATCCAAGAAGGATATGATGCCGCTGACCCCCATTTTAGTAGTAAAAATCTTCGATGTTTGGGGAATTGATTTCATGAGACTTTTTCCAGCCTCATTTGGATTGGAATATATTCTGGTGGCAGTTGATTACGTATCAAAATGGGTGGAGGCAATAGCTACACGAACTAATGATAATAAAATTATAATTAGTTTTATCCAACGAAACATCATTAGTCGATTTGGCTTCCCAAGGATGATCATTAGTGATGGGGGGACTCATTTTACGAATAAATATTTTGAAGCACTTATGGAAAAATATAATATTTCACCCAAAGTGGCCACACCATATCACCCCCAAACTAATGGTCAGGTAGAGGTGTCAAATAGGGAGATCAAACATATCTTAGAAAAGACGGTTAGGCCCGATAGAAAGGATTGGTCTCTTCGCTTAGACGATGTATTATGGGCTTACCGTACTGCTTTTAAAATACCCATAGGAATGTCTCCTTATCGACTTGTATTCGAAAAAGCTTGTCATTTACCGATGGAATTGGAACATCGTGCATTTTGGGCCATAAGATAATTTAACTTTGATATGAAAAATACAGGTTCCAATAGGAGACTCTAATTAAATGAACTTGAAGAGCTACGCAATGAAGCGTATGAGAGTGCCAGAATTTATAAGGCTCGAACTAAAGCATACCACGATAAATTCATTGCACGAAAAACATTCGAGCCCCATCAAAAAGTTTGGCTCTTAAATTCTAGGTTGCGTCTGTTTCTTGAAAAACTTCGCTCACGTTGGGACGGACCTTTCATTGTAACTCTGGTATTTTCTCATGGAGTTATAGAACTCAAAAATCCTAAATAGGGGAACACTTTTAAAGTGAACGATCAGCGATTGAAACCTTACATAGATAGAATTAGTGATGGAGAATTAATTGAATCTGTTGATTTAATGGATCTAAAACCACCATAATACTCAATTCAGTCTGGCTGAAGACGTAAAACTTAGCGCTTGTTGGGAGGCAACCCAACGATTTCATATTTTTTACTTTACCACAATTGCAGGAATTTAGAACAAGAGCCTATTAATCAATGAAGCTATCTTCAACTTTCGAAGCAAAATTATCCCAGGTGCACTCTCTCCTTTTATTTTCTTTGCTTTCCTACTCCATTGAGGACAATGTAGATTAAGTTTGGGGGGAGGAAAGTAATCAAATCCTCGAGTATGGTCAGAAATAATTAGTTTTGTGTATCCAAATTTTATTTTGATTAAGAGTCAATTAGGCATCCTAAACAATGAATGATTAATGGTCAAGATAATTTTAGAGATACTGAGGAATAAATTATTAAGAAAATTCAATGAATGGTAGGGTTTAGACTAGACCAAATTTTAGGAGTGATTCTACAACCCTTTTCTTACTGATCTCAATAAAGAATCTGCTTCATGAGAAATTGGGTAGAAAGATCGAGGTATGCAAAAATTTTTCTTAAAAAAAAAAAAAGAAAAGAAAAACAACATTGGTTTCCTACTGAGTAACCAGGCCCTTTCGCCTAAGTAAGCGTTGTGGTTTGCGTAAAAAGGTAGGCAATGTTAAAAAAAAAAAAAAAAAAAAAAAAAAAAAAAATATATATATATATATATATATTAAGGGGACTAAATTGCAAGAAGATAATAAACCTCTTTCCCATTAAGTTAGAGGATTTAAAGAGTAAAGTGGAGAGTTGGTGAAAGAAAAGTTCTTGAAATTTTTTTAGTTAATACTCAGCCACTAATTGGGTCCAATTGATAATTCAATGAAGTATCTCTTTAATGGTCTGACCAAGTATCACCTACCTTTTGGGATGCCTAACCTAACTTTTTATTCAAAATCAAATCGGTACACAATACTGATATATCTATTTTACTCGAGGACGAGCAAAATTCAAGTTGGAGGGTGTGATAAACACTTAATTTAAGTATTTTAAAGTAAAAAATTATATTTAATTTATCTTATTTATTAAAAATTTGATGTTTCTTTTTATGTTTTACAGGAAAGGTGATCGTCGATACAAAGAGTCCGATTCGCAAATCAAAAAGACTCAAGTTTGAAGAAAATTGGACTTAAAATAAAATTAAAATAAAATAAGGATGCATACGGTATTATAGAAAATGAAGATATTATGCAAGGAATCCAAAAGGATATAGGCATCATTTTAAAGAAACAAAAGTTTCTTTTTGTAATTGGGAAACTTTTGTTTCTTGTTTCACGGGTGCTTTCCTCGTGAATGCGGGCGCGAGCGGCACAGTGCGGGCACAGCGCGGGCACGGGGCGGGAACGGCACAGCGCGGGCGTGAGCGGCACAGCAGCGCACGAATCGCGGCAGCAGATGTGCAGGCGACGCGTAGGCGATGCACAGCGTGGGTGAAACGCGGACGACATGCAGGCGGGTGCAGACGCGGGTGCGACATTCGGACACGCGGTCCTTAGTATTTTTTTTCTTTAGTCCCATATCAGAAAATCATGTAAAACTCCTCCCTCCTAACACCTATAAAAAGGTTCTTGTACTCCTATTTGAGGATCATCCTAGAAATTCTTCTAGAGCCTTGCATAGAGGAAAAAAAAGGGACTACTTCATGAGCAGCTAGGCTAGCAGTCTCGAGAGTGGAGAAGAAACTTTGTAACGACACAGAGCGGGTTTATTGTTCTAAACTTTCTTGTATTTCTTTATATGCAATAAAGATTATGCTTTTTATTTAAATTGTCATGAGTTCTTTATTTGCTCCCTTTCATATGCTTTTATTTATGCTTTCTTGTTAGATTAATATTAGGAACAACTTTCCAGAGATGCACCATGATCTACGGATACGAGGCGTGTCGAGAAAAGAAGAGTTGTTTACCTAGTATTTTTCGGAGATGCACCATGATCTACGGGTACGGGGCGTGTCGAGGAAAGATAGATATTTTTTCTAAGATTAATCATATCAATTTAATTAAAAAAAAGAGATACAACTCTGCTAGTACAAAATTAATTCAAAACTCCCGAGCTCTTTATTTTTTTATTACATCAATTTTAAGATAATTTATTTTCTAAATCAAAAATAATGCTTCTTTCTTTTATTTTGCAATCTCAACTTAGCCCAAGGTCCCTGAGGATACGATCTCGACTCATCCTACCTACGTAGTAAGTAGAGTTATTTTTGGTGCTATTAACGACTACGCATCAAAGGACCTAATAATTTTAAAAAATTTAATTAATTTAGAGGAGGAGGTCAGATGAACTAGCTTATCATGATCCTCTCACTGGCTTCACCAAGTCAGCTTAAGGGAGACCATTAAAAGGGCTGGTCTAGGAGCACCTAAATCAGTCACACTAATTTATCTAGCTGACATGGGTCAGCTCGAATAGTCAAGTGATCCAATTAAAATATAATTTCACCAAGAGGCCAGGTAAGTTCGATCGATGGGAGGGTCTACCAAAGCTTGCCTTAGACACCATCAAAAATGGTCAGGTAAGCGGGCTGCCAATTAAAAATCATCAATCTGGTTTACCTTAGATACCAACTGGTTTAATTAGTTTTGATTAGATCAACCTAACAGTTCGAGTTAGACCGCTTAGCTAAGAATTAAGTCTATTTGGTTCTCGTTAAAGATATGGCCTTGACCAACTACAACTATTGTAATTGATCTAGAGAATACTTGACCTAATTTAAGACAACAATTGATTAGATTTAATCAATTCTCTAATTAAGTCCATCTTTAATCTAACCTTAGGTCTAACCCAATTAATGGACCAAATTCTCACTAACCCATTAACCCAATGTGTTATGTTTATATCTTAGGTTCTTCAATTCACAATCCTAGAACCTAATCAAACAACTTCTTAATTCTCAATTAAATTTTGGACTGAGAGTTGGGGTTCGACTTTTCAAAAATAATTTTATATTTGTAAAATATTTTTACAACATAGTTCTACCAACCAAATTATATATTTGATTCATAATCAAAATGCAAGTGAAATAAGCATGAAACTACTTTAGATCTAATCTAAACAGATTTATGTAATTGAAATAATTTTAACTTTAAACTGCATAAATTTTTCAGACAAATATATGATGGTCGAGCCGACTCTTCATTGAAGTCAAGCTGGCTCGACGATATTTCTCCCAAGCATTAGTTCTATCTGCCAAAGAGAGCCGGCTCGAATCAGCACCGAGCCAGCTCGATTAATCCCCGACCCGGTCAGCTGTGTGCCGAGCTGGCCCGACTGGTTCCAGCAAAACTGTCAATGGTTCTTTGCACGAAAATTATTAACAAAGAGATTTTATTTTAGATTTAAATATCTTTTAAATCTAATAAATTATAAATTTAATCTAAATCATATCTAATAAATTTATGATTAAAGATAGATCTATACAAACTAGGACAATCTTTGCACTGTGAGGGGTAAACCTTATAGCAGGACAATCTACAGTTCATGATTGATCTAAAAATTTAATTTTAGATTTAACAATCAGATTATAAATTAGATCTAATCTAAGAAATAATCTAAGTATGTATAAATAATCATGTAATAAATAACCTAGGCTCTGATACCAATTGAAGGAACCAGATCTAGAGTTTCAAGGTTAGATCTTGAAACTTTTTCAAGATCAAGCAGTGAAAAACTAAAATAAATCAAAATTTATCTTATAAAATTAGAAATCTCTAGATCTAAGATTCTATTATATAATTATTATATGATATTAAATTAAAAATTAAAATATAAAGAGTAAGAACTACATGTTGATCATATCAACATATTTCTAAACTACATCTAATGTATGTAAAATATAATAGATCAGATCTATTACCTTACAAGTTAGATGTTTAACTTTACTGATCCGAGCTTGAGGATGATTTCAATCTGCACACACATTCGCCCCTAGGAGTTATCCACACGAGCTCACGAATCACGATCAGAAGTCTTGATCCAGAAAATTAGCACAATATGCTAGTACTGTGCTGATCCTTCTTCGATGGTCGATCAGATACCTCCTTCTTCTTGATTTGGACTCTTTCAAAGATGAAAATAGGAGAAGAGTTTTAGATGTGAGACACTCTTAGAAAAATCACAGATGGAGGAAGAAAGAGGTGAACTCAGCAACCCTAGAAGAAGACCCTCTTTTCTTCTCTTTGCTCTAACCCAGACACTTAATTTTGTGTCTATTATTCTCCATGCCCCAAACTCTTTTCTCTGATTTTTATATGCCCCAAAGGTCTCTCAATGCTCTATAATCCAAAAAATTTTTGAAAAAATTCATCTTAAATCAAGAGATATAAATGTCTAGGTTAAATATCTAGTTAAGAAAAATCCAAATAGGGCAAGACAAGGGGTGCCCAACTCTTGGGCACCCCCTCCTTTTTATGCCATGGACCACTAGCAAAGGATACACAATATGTGCCATAAAATCCATGAAAATCTAAAAAAAAATCTGAGTAAATCAGTGCCATAAGGAAAGAGTTTTGATTTCCTAAAATTCTATCTCATAGAATTTGAAATCCAAACTAATTCTTACTTTGACTTGGTCCACAACCACATTCATGTAAGAGAAAAAGATGGAAAGCTTTGGGTATATGTGAAGGCTGGGAGAGAAGGTTTTGTCGCATAAAATAAGAGAGAGTGGGTGTGGGGGGCTAAGGTGGCGCAAGGTGGAATCCTGGTCTTACTAGGGTTCAATCTATGACTTTTTCAAATTTAATTTCTCAAATCAAATCAAACCAAAATCAAATCAACCCAATTAAAATAGGTCTTAACTCAATTAAAAACTAATTTAATCAAATTAATTTAGATTTAAATCTGATTTAATTTTTTAATCGAATTAAAAATTAGGTTGATCCAAGTCCTAATTGAATTAGGACTAGTTTTTTCTTGCACTTGGCTTATCCAATTAAACCAATTGGACTTGATTAAATCAAGTCCAAACCAAATCTAATTAAATCATATTCAATTAGACTTAATTTTAACCCATTGACTTAATTAAATTAAGCCAATTAATAATCGAATTGCTAATCGATCCTCCTGCAATCCTTACACTAGGTTAAATGTCAATCGTATTGATCATTTAACCCTAGAACGATTCTTAATCATTGATCAACCATCCGATCGGATCATGAACTCTAATATGTGTGACCTCAAAGATTCAAACCTAAGTCGGTAGCAAGAAATAAATTTTTGTACCAATCGAAGTGACCATCTAGTAATGGTACCCGATAGTCGATAGGTCGAATGTGTAGAACAACATCCTTAGAACCCATGCGGATATAGTTTTCATATAATTCATTCCCTTGATCAAAATGCTCATAGGATACCTTAGAGTTCAACTATCAATTCTGATCAGATTGTCCACATTATATTTCAAAATATCAAATCCATCTGATGGATTATCCTGGTCAAGATTTTGCTAAATTGAAATACAGTGACTCATTCTTCTCCAACTCTTGGAATGGTTAATCCCATCTTGATCACACTCTGACTTCGCAAGTACTTGACTGTGCCCAGAAGTCTTCCATCACTGAATTAAAAATTCAGTTAGTCCAGTACCAAAGCATAGTAAGTTGCTTGCAAGTCACTGAGGCGATCTCAGGTCTAAGGGATACTTATACCTATATCCCATCAAAGACATTCTCGATAGCAGAATGCTCTGGAGTTGGTCATATTCAATGATGGTATACCCTTACATCTCACCTGTATACCATACCAGTATCTCCACACTCCTTTATTAAGAGGACAACCAACTCATATGCCTACAGTGACCTATGCTCGATAGAAGCTATCGTCCTTATTAACAGCCTATCATTTGGTCGTGAATAATTTTAAGGACTAATCGATAAATTCTCTCTTTATCGAACCTAAATAGTCCTAAAGATTTCATCACAACAACGAAGTTCATTGGAAGATGAAAACTTTTGATGAAAATACCAAAAATATATTTTATTTATTAATAAATTAATTATAATACAAGGTTGCTCAACCGTCGACAGGCTGACGATTGACTTTTGAAACATATTTTTCAACACTAAAATTACTCCAAAATTTAATCTGTTTCAAATTTTATCATTAATTGGATGTTCTTAATAATTTCTTCCTCGATACCTCTAAAATTATCTAGACCGTTAATCACTCATTGATTAGGGTGCCTAGTTAACTTGGCTAGACCGTTAATTTGATGTGTGCAATATTGATTCGATGTGTGCAATATTGATTATCATACCTCTAAAATTATCTATACCTCTAAAATTATCTAGACCGTTAATTCGATGTGTGCAATATTGATTGAGAGGTCCTTCATTGCTGGACGTGATGTATTCTTGACTCCATTGATCGTGGTGCTCCCCCAACTTGGCTAATTGTCTCATTTTTTTCCACTCTATTGTAAATATCCAACTCGACTAATTATCTTTCTCAGAGTTCCTACAAAATAAAAAGAAACTAAAAAAATAATTATATAAGTTGGGTTGCCTCCCAACAAACGCTAAGTTTAACGTCTTCTGCCAGACTATATTTAGTTGTAGATTGCATCTTACAATTCAATGGAGTCAACTTGCTCGTCATCTCTAATTACATCCACATAGTGTTTCAATAGTTAGCCATTCACTTTGAAGGTATTTTTCTGTTTAGGATCTTTGATTTTAATTATTCCATGAGAAATATCTGAGTTACGACATATAGTCTATCCTAACGTGAACGGAGTTTTTCAGAGAATAGTCGCAACCTTGAATATAAAATCACACTTTTGATTAGGTTCGAATATGTTTCATGAAATATATTTATCATAATAAGCCTTAGTTTGAGCCTTATAAATTAGTGAACTCTCGTATGCTTCATTACGTAGCTCTTCTAATTCATTCAATTGTAGTCTCCTATTACTACCTATATTTTTGATGTTGAAATTGAATTACTTTATGACCCAAAATGCGCGGTGTTCTAGTTTTATCGGTAGATGACAGGCTTTTTCAAAAATGAGCCGATAAGAAGACATTCCTATCGGGTCCTATATACAGTGCGATAGGTCCATAATGCATCGTCTAATCATCCAGATCAATCTTTTCGATCAGGCCTAACCATCTTCTCAAGAATTTATTTGATCTCCCTATTGGAGACTTCTTCTTGGCCGCTAGTTTGGGGGTGCTATGGTGTAGCAACTTTATGAGTGATTTCATATTTTTTCATTAAATTTTCAAAGTATTTATTCGTGAAGTGTGCACCTCCATCACTAATAGTAGCTCTTGGGCAACCAAATCGACTTAAGATATTCTATTGGATGAATTTGATTACCACCTTGTGATCATTTGTTCTGGTTGCCATAGCCTTAACCCATTTAGATACGTAATCTATCATAATCAAAATGTATTCGTATCCATAGGATGGAGGAAAGGAGCCCATAAAATTGATTCTTCAGATATCAAAAATTTTCACGACTAAGATGAGAGATAGAGACATCATGTTCTTTTTAGAAATATTCTCCATCTGCTGACAGTACTAGCACTCAAGATAAAATTTATATGCATCCTTAAATAATATCGGCTAGTAAAACCTATTTTGTAATACTTTCACAATCGTTCTCTTCCCTCTAAAATGTCCCCCGCATGCATGAGAGTGGCAAAAGGTAAGTATACTTTGATACTCACTCTCAGGGATACAACGTCGAATCACTTGGTCAGGGCAATATTTAAACAATTCTATTTTCTTCCAATAATAATGTTTGACCTATGAGAAGAACCGATCCTTCTCTTATTTTGTCCAATGGAGAGGAACTTGTCCTATTGCCAAATAGTTAATGATGTGGGCAAACCATGAAATTTGGTCAGAAGAGGTTGCAAAAAGTTATTCATCAGGAAATTTCTCTATGACCTCATCTGTATCCATCATATGATCAACTAAGATTTTAAAAATATGATCAGCAATTATATTTTCGAAACCCTTCTTATCTTGAATTTCTAGATCAAATTTTGGAAGCAGAAGGATCTATTTGATCAATCGTGGTTTAGTATCTTTCTTTGAGAGCAGATATTTTAGAGCCGCATGATCAGAAGATACTAAAATCTTAGACCCTAACAAATATGAACGAAATTTTTAAGTGCAAATACTATAGCTAGTAGCTCTTTTTCCATTGTGGTGTAGTTCAATTGGGCATCGGATAGAGTCTTGCTAGCGTAACAGATCACATGTAGCTCTTTGTTGATTTTTTGACCTAAAATAGCTCCTATTGCAAAATCGAAAGCATCACACATGATTTCAAATGGAAAGAACCAATCAGGGAGTTTTATTATGGGTGCTATTGTTAGGGCTATTCGTAACATGTGGAAGGCTTGTAGACATTCTTCGTTAAAAATAAATGACATGTCCTTGGCTAGCAGATTGCACAAGGATCTCGATATTTTGTTAAAATCTTTAATGAAGTGTCTGTAAAATCCAATGTGACCTAGAAAGGATCGTATTTGTCAAACCAAAGTAGGAGTTGGTAATTTTGAGATGACCTCAATTTTGGCTTTGTCTACCTCAATCCTTCTTTCAAAAATAATATGTCCTAATACAATTCATTTTCGAATCATGAAATGGCTCTTTTTTCAACTTAAAATCAGATTTGTTTCAGTGCAGCGCTTAAGAACTTTGGAGAGGTTATAGAGACAATCTTCAAAGATGGTTCCAAATACAGAGAAGTTATCCATAAAAATTTCAAGATATTTATCCATCATATTTGAGAAAATGATCAAGATGCACCGTTGAAATGTAGTAGGTGCATCGCAGAGCCCGAACGGCATATGTCGAAAAGCGAAAGTGCCATAGGGGCAAGTGAAGGTGGTCTTCTCTTGATCATCCGAGAATACATATATCTGATTATACCCAAAATAACCATCTAAAAAATAAAAAAAATATTGACCCACTAGCCATTCTAGGATTTGGTCGATGAAGGGTAATGAAAAATGATCCTTTTTAGTAACGGTGTTTAATTTTCTATAATCAATGCATACTCGCCAACTAGATAGTGTGTGAGTGGGAAGCAATTCACCTTCTTCATTCTTCACCACAGTAATACTTGATTTCTTAGGTACTATTTGGATGGGCTGACCTATTTACAGTCGAATATAGGATAAATGATTCCAGCATCTAATCACTTTACCACCTCTTTCTTCACTACTTCCTGTATGTTTGGGTTCAGTCTCCTCTGCATGTCTCGATGGTGTTTGACATCTACCTCACCATGAATGTGGTGCATACAGATGGAGGGGTCAATTCTTTTTAGATCGACAATGGACTAGCCGATAGCCTCTTTATTTTTTTTCAGAATACCAACCAATTATGCTTCTTGATCTGGAGTCAAGTCTGATGCAATGATCATCGAGGGGGTGTCATTAGATCCTAGGAATGCATACTTGAGTGCGATCGAAAGTGGCTTTAATTTTAGTGTAGGTGGTGATTCTAGTGATGGGGCTGTGGGTGTATTGACTAATGTGGGCAATGGCTCGTACTTGATTGTCCAAGAGAGAGAAGTTTTAACATTTGATGTATCAACTAGAGTGTTTACTTCTTCACTACCTCCTTCCATATCACAGTCATCCACTCCAAAGTGCGTCAAGTGGGTATCTCGGAAATCATGTGCAAAAATTATTGATGTTGCTTCCTTTATGATGTCTTCAAATATATCTATCTCGAAGCAACTATCTGTTGATGGTCCCTGAGATGCACTTAACACATTCAGTCTCAGTTTCTTATTTCCAACCGATACATCCATGACTCCTGTCCTACAATTGATGCACGCATTTATCATAGCTAGAAAAGGTCTACCTAAGATAATGAGAATTTATCTTGGATTGTTATTTAGTTTCATGTCAAGAACTAAAAAATTAACTAAAAAATAGAATTCATCTATCTTGACTAAAAAATCCTCGATCATCCCACGTGGTGTTTTAATTAATCTATCTGCTAACTGCAAAGTGATCGATATGGATTTCTATTCTTCAAACCCAAAAAGTTCATATATCAAGCTAGGTAAAAGGTTCACACTAGCCCCTAGGTTCAGGAGAGCTTGTTCGATGCAAAAGTCCTCTATAATGCAAGAAATGGTAGGGGCACCTGGATCTTTAAGCTTTGGAGGGGTAACGTGCTGGAAGATAGAGCTAGCTTGTTCGATGAGGCATACTTTCTTCGAAAGTTGTAATCAAGATTTATGTTTCTGAGTGCACAATTCTTTCAAAAATTTTGCGTAAACTAGGACCTGTTTGATTGCATCTAGAAGGGAGAGATTAATTTAGACTTGCTTAAATAGTTCTAATATCTCATCGAGTCTTCCTTCCTTTTATCCATAGGAGTAGGGGCTTTTAGGGTACTCGAAAATGAGATTTTAGGCAAGTAAGGTAATTCCGATGCAGTTGGTTCATTCTCTACTTTTGGGTCCTCCTTATTCTTGGGTAATTCGGACTTGGTCAGAGGTCTAAGGTTGGTCTTATTGGTTTTACTCCTGTGTTCAATGATCATCCCACTTTTGAGAGTTATGATTGATTTGGCATGTTCAAAAAAATTTCTAGAGTATTGGAGCTCTCAACCATAAATTGCCCTTTTGGATTACTCTCAGCTTGGCTTGATAATTTTTCTTCTTCCCTCCTATTGAATATGGTTGCTAGTTGACCTATTTGAGTCTCTAGCTTAGCAATGGATTGCATGTGGGAGCTAAGGGTCTAGATGTTGACTTTTAATCATTCTAGCACTTTCAGAATCTTCTCCTCAAAAGCTGAGTTGTAACCAGTGGTAGACGATTAAGGAGCATTTTGGAACTGATGGTATGGTCCATGCCTATATGTTGGGTCCTGATAGTTGGGTCTAGGTATTGTAGGGCCAACCACTGGCTATAGTCTCCAAGAAAAATTTAGATGATTTTTTCAGTCGGGGTTATAAGTATTCGAATATGGATCATTTCTTGATCTATGAGCTTGTTGGATTTGAGCTTGTTGGATCTGCTCGTGCATAAACTCAAAAAATTGAGGTGCGGTTGGGCATTCACTAACAAAATAGGTCGAGCTTGCACACAACGCACAAACATCTTAGACTGGATTAGGTTGAATCGGAGAGTGTCCAGTATTCAGAAGACAGTCTAATTTTTGGGACAACTCATCTATCTTACTGTGGATATTCATAACATTTTCTATCTGATAGATTCTACCTCTTTTCTATTGAGACATGGGTTATTCTTTAGAGGTAGCAAACATGTGATGTAGGGAGTTCTCACTAAGTATTTCAAAGAGCTGCTTGCCTCATCCTCACTCTTAGCATGAATGTCTCATCATACGATGCATCGATCATTTATCGATATTTCTCCGATAGACCATCATAGAAACACTAAATAAATTGTCATTTGGAGATAGCATGGTGGGGGCATTTATGAATGAGGTCCCTTAACTTTTTTCATATCTCATAAAAAAGTTTACCATCCAATTGAAAAAAATTAGTGATGGCTTTTCTAATTTGATTTATTTTTTCGATTGAAAAGTATTTTTTAGGAAACTCTCTCTGAAGATGGTCCCAAGTTGAAATGGTTATGGAATTTAGAGAGTTTAACTAATGTTTGGCTTTATCCTTAAGTGAAAAAAAAAACAGTTTTAACCTAAGGGTATCATTGAAGAAGTTTTGGATTTTTACTATAGAGCATATCTCAAAAAATTCATTCAAGTATTTGTACGGATCCTCGTTTGACAGTCCATAGAATGATGGTAGCATTTGAATAATGCTGGACTTGATTTCGTATTGTGCCACCCCCACAGGAGGAGGCTGGATACATGGCTAGTAGGTGTAAGATGAGGGAGTAAAATACTTCCTCAATTATTGTGGTGGGTCAGTCTTTTATTTTGAATCCAGGGTTTTGATTCGGTTTGTTCAAATCGTTCCTTTTAGCTTTAGATCTAGTGGGTGTAAATCAGGTTGTAATGATCGGCATCCTAGCATGCACCTTAAAGATCTCACCAAGTTTTAATTTCAGTAAGTTTTTTTTTTTGAAAGAGAAGAGGAGAAAAAGAGGAGGGAGAGAGAAAAGAGTTCTAAAGAAGAGAACCTAAGGAGTTTTAAGACTAAGAAGAGAGAAGAATTATTTAGGTTTGATATTTTTAGTTAACAATCAAGTGGTTCAATCAATCTTGACTATGGGTTATTATAGATCTAGACAACTCCTAACTGTCAAGGTCATCTTCAAACACTCCAAGTACCAGACTAGTCACTCAATTGACTAGATAAGTATAAGGTTGGTGGAGATCCCCCCGTTGCTTTTCTTAGATACCAACTGAGTTGACTAGGTAAGCAAACAGAATTAATTAATGAACCACTTTTCTTCAAGATGTAATCCTTAAATCACTTTTTTAGACACCAGTTAAACTGACTAACCTGAATTCGATCCACCTTTTAGGGTTTCTTGTCCTATTGAGCTTGAGGATCCTTAGGAGCCAATATGTAATCAATTTTAAATTAGAGGTTTAGGTCAATGCAATTGCAGGATGGTGGTTTGTGGGTCAAGGAAGGGTGATGAAATCTCCACCTTATGTTGATTAAGGTTTTGCCCTTAAATTTTTTATGAAACTATGCAATGAAAAAAAATGTCTAAACATGTTAAGTAATTTTTAAGATTTAATTGATTTATTTATATTAATCAAGTATTATATGGTGTTTTGTATTCTTTTTATATTATGTTATCTTTAAGCAAGAAAGAATGAGAGGTAAGTTTTAAATTAGGTTAATTAGGTATGAAAAGATCTAGTGAATCTAATTAAATAAAAAGTAAATAATGCTAAGATTAAAAGACAAATAGGTATCTATAAATAAAGCAACAAATTAAATCTACTTTTAGGATAATAAATTATTCTAAGCTATTGAAAGTAGTAAATCACTAGGAATAATGGATAGTAATAAATAAGGTAACTATAATAAATTATTCTAAGCTATTGAAAGTAGTAAATTACTAGAAATAATGGACATAATAAATAAGATAACTACTTAACTATGCAAATAAGGTAATCTCATAGTTAAGAATAAAATGTAACTATGTAATCTAAATAAAAGATAAGAAATCTAATCTACTGAGAAAATAAAAAATTATTAATTATATAAATAGTAAATTATTCTAACTATAGAACACAGTAAATTACTAGACTATAGAAAATAAATTTTTTCTATACATATAAATAAAGTAATCTAGCTAGAGAGTAGTAAATCTACCATATATGAAAAGCAATATAAGATAAAAATTAAAAAAAATAGAAGGTAATTAAGCAATTAAAATAAATTAATTAATAATAAAAAATAAATTAACAATCAATAAAATAAAGTATGAAAAATAAAAATACAAAAAAAGAAATAATCAACTAGAAAAATAAAGTAGTAAATATTTTTTTTGATTTTTTTTTTAAAACAATCGTGCTAAGATCTTCAGCAACGGTATTAAAATTTGATGCATGTTGTAGCATACTAAAATTAATCTTACTCATTATTATGTAGATAAGATGAGTCAGGATATATCCACAGGGATCTTAGACCAATTATTTCAAAAATACAAATAAAAAGAATAGTAGTTGTAAGAAACTAAGAATGAAATATGGAGATTGCAATAAAAATATTTTTCATTGATCAACTAAAGAAGCATACAATGGAAAAGAAATAAAAGTTCGATACAAAAATAACGAAACCAAATTAATCTTCTCGCTGTACCTGATAGTGGATGTGCCTCTTTGAATCTTTTGTCTTCCTCCGTACAGACAGCGGCAGAATAGCTGGAAGGCTTGATTTAGAAACTTCAAGAAAAAAGATAGATGGAAGAGAGTATGAAAATATGAAAAGAATAGCGGCACTAGGATTAGGACTCTCCTAGATTTCTTGGGATGTGAAAAAGAGATCTGTGGAGGAATATAATGATAGGTAAGGAAGAAGATGATGGATTGTTAGGGTTAGTACCTCTCTTAGACTTATAGAGAAGAGAAAGAGAGGGAGAGAGAGAAGCTTGAAGAAAACTTAGGATTGGCTTGATTAAAAAGATGGAGGCTTTGAAATTCTATTTATAGAGTGGGGAGTGGCTGATTTCTTATGAATAGGGGCACAAAAGAATTTAGGGTTTCATAAAAAAAGATGAAGTATGAATAAGGACTCTTAGATCAAGTCATTTGCTTCTCTTTCGTTGATCAATAAGTCATGTTCACATTTGATCTTCATTTAGGATGATTTTTTAATTTGAACCCTTGATATTTAAGTCGTGTTCACATTTAAATGAGAGCTGGTTGCTTGGTTCACTCAAATTTGATCCGATTTGAGTCCAATTTGATTTGTATAAACTCAAACTCTTAATTATCTGTAAATAGATCAGAGAGCATCAAATTTTTAATAAATAAAATATAATTAAATAGAATTATGTGCCTCTAGTGACTTAATTCAAGTGTTCATCACCTACGGGGCAATATCTGATGCTGAGACACCTATCGTAGGTGCATCAACTGCAGTGGGGTCCCAGACCTCATCTAAAAAATTTAGATTTAATTCTGGATACTTGACAGCAATCTTATCCTGGATCGACTGCTTTCCAGCATTATAGGCATCAACAAAAAATTCAACTTTCTCATCTTGGTACTCCGTGGTGCCTAGAAGTTGTTACAGCCTTTGAAGTGGTCTCTACTACCTCGATCATAGCTTTATTTCCTCCAAGAATTTTTTGAGCTCCTTTATTTTCACTGCCTATACCTCCTGGATGCCTAGCAGTCAAGAGTTTTCTTCTATAGCTTCTCTCAGGGCCACTTCGGCATCTTCAGCCCTTCTCATAGCAACATCGGCTCTCATGGAGGCCTCTCCAGCCTCCCTTCATCTTATCCTTTGTGACTTTAAGCATTTAGGTGTCGGTCTTGTACTTTCTTACCTCAGCCGAAAGCTCATGGGAGCTCTCCATATATCCATTCAGATAATGAGCAATCTAATAAGGAATACCTCTTATTAGCGAACACGATATGTGTATGTTTAACATAAACAAAACTGTAGAAGCTTCAGCTTATCTGGATGAAGGACTCCACACCTGCTTTCCACACCTTCCTACGCGGCTCGCCCAGTAGCTTGTTTGTGTCAACTGGGAGGAGCATCCCAGTGAACAGCTCATGCATCACTTGTAATCTTCTAGGGCTGAAGCCTCGAGCTTCAGACCAGCTGGTGCAGTCCCAAAAGTCCTAGTTACTTTAGCTAGCATGTCTTCTAGAGAAGAGTCGATGAGCTTAGAATTACTTATTTCGAGGGCTCAAATTTTTTCTTCAGGGACTCGGTCTGTTTGGCTTCTTCAATTCCTATCAAAAGTTGAGGTAGCAAACGAGCCAGATTGGACCCTCACGACTTTGAAGTCATCAGAGCAAGGAGGTTCGGGTCCTTCTGACCTAGAGGCCGGCAGCACTGGGGACTTCTAATCTTGATGCGGGTGCTCCAACCACCTGCAGGCTTCATCATCCTTTTTCAATGGACCTTCTTCTCCAATTTCTTTGTAGATCTGTTCTATCTCTGCAATCAAAACAACCAAATGGTTAGCATAAAGAAAAATTAGAGAATACAAGGCTCTGAGGCAGGTGATTTGTGCACACCTTGAGGAGGGTCTGACTGATGCCAATATTAAACAGCATCTAGGCCGATAGCAACTCCTTTAGCTCCGAGACTTTGAAGCTGTGCAGGGTGTCCACCTCCTACCTCGATGCTGATCCAGTGAGGGCTCTTTCAATACGGCCTCTTGACATTTATCCCAGGCGATGAGCCCACAATCCTTGCATAACGTCTTAGAACTGAAGAGAAAATGCCCCTTCCAGATGTGGACAGCGGTCAAAGTATCCTGGACAATGGGCGAACATTCTTCTTCTTCTGTGGCATCATGTACCACCACCCATATGAATCGGGATGCCTCTTCAGGCTGAAGAAAGCATGGAAAAGTGCGATGCTGGCATCAATCCTAGCCAATACGCACACTACGGTAAAACCACAATATGCCACCATGAATTCAGGACTACCCAACACGACGACATCTTAAGATATTGGAGAGCTATGAAGAAATGAGGGAGGGGAAGCCTTAGCCTGGCTCGGAAGCATTCCTTATAGAGGCTTGGGGGAGTTGGCAAACCCGATTGTTCGGCCTCAAAATCTCCAGCTCGAACATCGGAGGGATCTGATACTACTCATGGAGCAGAACTATGTCCCTCTTGTTAGCTCAGATTAGAATCCCAGGGGTGCGAAGTCAAAGTCTTTAGAAGCCATTCCTCTCATAAAAAAAAGAGAAGACTCTGAGGTGGAAGATGAAGGAGGAAAACCAGCGGCAAAGGAAAAAGACAATCGAAAACCCTAAAATTCTATCTTGTCTAGGGTTTAAATAGATCCAGAGTTTAAACAATCTTTAAATAATATTTCTTTTCAGAGCATTAATTACTAGAGGCATGAATCGATAGGGCATGAATGGATGTTTGATGCATGGCAATCACTGATGGGATATGACTCCTGCCATCGATATGGTAGTTATTGATAGCGGCAGGCAAATCATACCCTGTGCCACTTTCGAAGGGATGTACAAGGATGTATGACAGTACCTGCCATGCGGGTGCGATTCGAATTTCAATCTTTTCAAAACTTGCACAATGGGTGATAAATGCTTCCAGTATGTTATATAGCTCAGATTATAGCTTAAATTATAGCCTAGATTATGGCTAAGGTCATGCCTTGCTTAAGTTATAGCTCGGATCATGCTTTATAATTTCAATTGCAGCTAAGTTCTTAGCTAATATAGATTGAAGATCAGCCAATATGGCTCAGAATGTGACTCGCATTCATCCATCCAGACACAATCAGTATTAATGACAAAAACAAATTTTATTCATTTATATGAAAATTGATTACATTATTTGGGTCATAAAAAGAAAAGAAAATACATAATTACCTCGAAGCACCATCAGGGTGGTTTGTCTCAGAGCAACCTTCCTCAGCACCAACAGCCTCTTCCATCTGGGTGGCTGCATCGTTTTTGCTCGCTTCACTAAGACTAAGACCCTGGGATATTTTTGCAAATCTTCCTATGCTATCTTCAGTCACGACCTTCAAACTCTTATTTGGAAGTTTATTTGCAAAGGCTCAGTGTTGTTAGCAGGAAGATGCGTTTGAGCCGACACCTTGCACCTCTCGAAGTCCACGGAGAATGTTGTCTTCCAGGCTTGATTTATAATCTCGATGCCTCTTTTTGCTAGCCAATCTATTCTTCTAAGAGCACTTGTGGTCACAAGTTTCTGATCTATGAGTCAGCGATGGAGGAAAGTCTGGCCTTCTCTTTCTTCCTTCAGATTCTCCTTCAAAAACTCCACTTCTGACAAAGCCTCCTAAAGTTTGGATTAAGGTGTTAACGATTTCTGGGTCACCTGAACCCTCCTAGAAGAAGATCTTTCACCCCATGGGGGTGTCCTCTCCCTGTGGCTTGATCTGTCCAAGGTTTTAACCCTCTTAGCTAAGCTCTTGCTGGGGCTTCTTCGAGAGTGAACCTCGAAGGGGGTAGAATCTCGACCCCTCTTTCCTTCAAGCATCATCCTTAGACGCTCGATATCATCACGAGCTCGTTGGCAGTCTCTCTCAACCCCAGATTTCTATCTCTCGATGTCCTCGATCCTCATCTATGCATGCAACCTGAAGGAACTCCAATCCACATGACACACTAGCAGAGATTAGCAATCCATGCTTCGGTAATGAGTTTTGAACTCGTTAGATCGGGATTGGTTGGATATAAGGGTTAGATCTAGTCTACAGCATCAACATGATCGATGCAGATTTTTATTTTCGAATCTTAATCTCATATTAAATCATATTATAGGTCTTGGTACGGTAGTTTAGATTAGATCTTATGCTTGTAATATAGGTTAAATCATTTAATCTAACAAGACCACTGTAAAATTTTTAAAATTGCATGCATAGAACTACCAATATTTTCTTCAATTGGTAGTTTTATGCATGTAATTTAAAAAATTTTACAGCGGATCTTGTTAGATTAAATGATTTAATTTATGTTACATGCACAAAATCTAATCTAAACTACCATGCTAAGACCTATGATATGATGAAATATGAGTTTAAGATTTAAAAATAAAAATCTGTATCGATCATGTCGATGTTCTTGATTAAATCTAACTCTTAGATCTAATCAAACCTGATCTAACGAGTTCAGAACTTATTACCGAAGTATGGGTTGCTGATCTTCGCTAGTGTGTTATGTAGATTGGAGTTCTTTCAGGTTGCTCGCAGCCGTACAAAGGTGTCCGACCTCTAGAGATCGTCCACATGAAGAACGGATGCGGATCAAGCTCCTCGAGAATGCTAGCTCACAAGGATCTTTGAAGGCTGATCTTCTTCTTCTCTTTTTGATCACTTAGACATTCTAGAAAGGGAGAAGAATTAATAGAGAAAGAGAAGAGAATAGAGAGCAATGTAGAAGAAACAACTTTCAACTAGATCTCATATGGGGGTTCCAACCATTGGACCCCCTTTGTATAGATTGGTGTTAGGGTTTTAGGTCAAGAGAAGGCGCCAACTTTCTCCACGCCAACCACCATATGGGGCATCCCATATTTTGGAAAAATATGTGATGGTGTAAGAAAGAAATTAGATCTTTCTCACGCCAACCAATATCCCAAACGCACATGGAAAAAAATATTTGGCGCCATCCTTCTTTCCAAACAAAATGGATCTCTTTCCTTCTTATCTCTTTATCCTTGATTCAGATCAAATTTAAATCAGGAAAGAGATAAGATCAATGACTCATTAAGAGTTCTACCCACCCTCTTTGCACCCTCCTTTCTCATGCCTAAAGATCTCATGCAAAACCTATTTTTGCATGTAGAGAATGGCATGGGTCTAGGGCATGCGCAAGAGAGAGAGAGTCCCAGTTGGCTGGGACTCTTTATTTCCAACTTGATTCCAAACCAAATCAAATTTGATTTGAACCCAATGAGAGCAAGGAATCTAATCTAATTAAGAATCCAATCTCCTCAATAAATTTCTAACCCAATTAGGAATTAGCTGAACCTAAGTCCTGATCAAATCAAGAACAAATTTTTCTTACAATTAGGCTTCATCAAATCAAACCCAATCTAAGTCAAACTGAATCCAATTCAATTAAACTTGATCCAAATCTCTTTGCTCAATCAAATTGAGTTAATTGGTAATCTAATTACTCATAAATCCTCCATTAACAGCAGAATCTCAATCCAGTAGGACTCTCCTCCAAAGTTCCAATCCGGTGGGACTCTTCACTAGAGTCCCAATCCAATGAGACTCTTCAGCCATCCGATTAGATACACCTCTTCTTCTAGCTCTCTATTTAGAAAAATTATTTTTATATCCATTTATCAGATTTCATAGTCCATATGTGCTGCTATCACAAGTATAATCCGAATAGATTGGAGCATTGCCACAGGAGAAAATGTCTCATCATAGTCAATACCATAACACTAATAATAATTCTTGACAACTAAATGGACTTTATAGGTTTTCACCTTTTCGTCTGCACCTTTTTTCTTTTTGAAGACCCATTTACACCCTATGGGTTTAACACCTTCAGGTGGGTCAACTAATGTCCATACATCATTGACCTTCGTAGACTCCATTTCGGACTTTATGGCTTCAAGCCATTTATCAGAGTCGGATCTCTGCATTGCATCTATATAGGTGATCGAATCTTCATTATTCTCATCGAGTTCAACAGGATCTCCATTCTGGATTAAGAAAATATAGTATCTGTCCGGTTGACGCAATTCTCTATTGGATCTCCTTAATGGCACCTCTACAACTGGTTTTGGGTTTGACATCGTCAAATCCGATTCTGTGGGTTCATTAGATTGAGTCAGTTCTATCGGTTGAACTTTCTCAAGTTCAACCTTAGAGGCATCAATTCCTTCCCCAAAAATTTTTTTTTTTCAAAAAGACTGTCCTAAGGCTGACAAACACTTTTGTTCATCAGCAAGATAGAAATAATATCCCTTAGTTTCTTTGGGATACCCTATAAAAATATATTTGTCAGATCTAGTTCCAAGTTTGTCTATTTTCAAATATTTGATATAAGCTGAATACCCTCAAATCCTGAGGTAAGAGAGCATTGATTTACGTCCCATCCATATTTCATGTGATGTTTTACTTATAGATTTACTAGAAACCTTATTAAGTACATAGCAAGCTGACTTGAGTGCATATCCCCAAAAAGAGATCTGCAGACTAGAAAAGTCCATCATGGATCAAACCATATCCAACAGGATTCGATTTATCCTTTCTGACACACGATTGTGTTGTAGCGTTCCAAGAGATGTCCATTGAGAGAGAATTCCATTCTCCTTAAGATATGTTAGAAATTTATCAGAAAGGTATTTACCTCCTTGATCAGATCGAAAAAATTTAATATTTTTTTTAATTTATTTTTCTACCTCATTATGGAATCATTTCAATATTTTAAATAATTCAGACTTGTGTTTCATCAAGTAAACATACCCATACTTAGATAGGTCATCTGTGAATATAATAAAATAGTGATACCCTCCTCTGGCACTAGTACTCATGGGTCCACATACATAGTATGTATAAGATCCATAACATCACTGGCTCGTTTATCTTTTTTAGTAAAAGGTGACTTGATCATCTTTCCAAGAAGATCAGACTCACAGGTAGGCAATGATTCATAGTCATTGTCATCAAAAATTTCTTTTTAAGCTAATCTGTTCATCTTGTTCTTGTTAATATGACCTAGCCTATAATGCAAAAGGTAGACATCCATGACATCAACTATTCTAAGGTATTTATTAGACATGTACATTACATTAGGCCGTGATACAATATAAATACCATTGTTTAACTGTCCACGCATCACAATAACACCATTCGAAATGATATCACAAAATTTTTTTTTTATGGAAATCTCATAATTAGCTTTGGTCAAAAGGCCTACAGGAATGATATTTAATAAAAAATTAGGACAAAAATGACAATCACTAAGAACAATAGAGTGAGAATCGAATACAAGCTTGATCATTTCTAAAGTTAGAACTAAAACTAATCTTCTATCTCCAACATTCAGAAATCTCTTGCCATCTCCAAATCTCCTACTGACTTGAAGTCCCTGCAATAAATTGCAAGTGTTAATAGGACTATCAGTATCCAATACCCAGGTCATTGTATCAAAAATTGAGAAGTTACAAGGTGTTATCATATAATTACCTTGTCCAGCAATCGATTGCTTCCTCTTCTTCGGCTTGTTCGGATTAAGAGAAGCTATGTATTGACAACAGCTTCTCTTCCAATGACCTTGCTTCTTACAATAGAAGCACTCTACCTGACTCTGATCGATCTTGGATTTGGACTTCTAGATCCGACTTCCAGCACTTTGTACCTTTTTATTTTATTTTATTTTTTTTAAAGAGACAATGTCCATCTGAAGAGATCCTCCCACTATATTCACCATCTTCTTATGAAGCTGGTGATCCTTCTCAAAAGTCTGTAGTAACCCCAACAGATCGTGATAGTTCACTACAGGCTTTGTCATTCAAAAATGATTAAGAAATGATAGGTATGATTTGGGTAGGAAGTTCAGGATCGCATCCTTCTCAAGCTATTCGTGTAAGAAAAAATTGAGCTTGCTCAGATGCTCAATCTGTTCGACCATGCACAATACATGATCGGTGACCGATGCTCCCTCCCTCATCCGAGCATTGAAAATGGCATAACTGATCTTGTGCCGCTTAACATCATCGAAAGTACCAAAAAACTCGTTCAATACTTTGAGCACATCTTCTGGTTGAGCTTCTTCAAATTTTCGACTAAACTCATCGTTCATTGCAGTCTGCATGATACAATGTACCGTGGTGTGATCGTTAAGCCACTTCAAGTAAGTGTCATGAACTGTACCACGAGCATTAGGAGCAGGCTCCTCAGGTGTCGGATCTGTAAGGACGTACAAGATCCACTCATGCTCCAGGATTATTTTAATTTTTGATACCAATTATCGAAGTTAGGTCTCGTCAATTTCTCACTGTCCAATAGTGATCAGAGTGATAAGTTTGAGGCCATAACTGCACAAAAGAAAAATCAAAATCTAATCAGTATATAAATTAATTAAGCCTAAAGATATAAACTTTAGTTTAAAAATTTTCTAACTATTTGATACGAATTGATAGCCTCTACCTCCAATTCGAAGAATTACCTTAATTCCTTAGCGGATACTAGAATCTACACAGATTGCATATGAGCCCGACTTTGGCCGGCTCATCCATGTGCATCTATGGATAGATTCTTTAATCAATTATTTTTTTAAATAATTTTTAGTAATTGATTTAGTCCTAGATAACTTTTCAGTTGACTTTGATCTCCTTTGCAAGTCCTGATTAGGTCCAACCATTAACATGATCATATTTAGAAATCTAACTACCAAATGATCAGGCCCGACTTTGATCGGCTAACCTGACCACTTGCTAGAGTGACTCGACTGAGTCATCATATTATGACTGATAATTTCAATAGCAGATAAGCACCAAGCCTTTGGACCTCCAATGATCATTATATTAATAGACCTATTATCATCCAACTTAATGGGAGGCTGTGATTTAGTTATCGTCATAACTATCTGATTTTAGGGACTTAATAATTTAAAAGATTTAATTGATGAATTTAGAGAAGAGAAGAGATCAACTAGTAAACCAAAATCCTCCTACTGACTTCACCAAGTCATTGAATTGGATTAGGATCATATTGGTTGAAATGGCATCTAAATCACTCACATTGATCAACTTTAATAGCATGGGTCAACTCGAATCACTTAGGATCTAATCAAAATATAATTCATCAAATTGGCCAGGTAAGTGAGATTGGTGGAAGGATATGCTAATCTTACCTTAGACACCATCAAAATGGTCAGGTAAACCGCTTCCAATTAAAAATTATCAGTCGAAATGCCAAACTTACCTTAGATATCAATTAGTTAATTAGTTTCGATTTGACCAGCTTAATGACTCGGGTTCAACTATTAAGCCTCAATTAAGATCCATTTGGTCTAATCAAAGATATAGACTTGACCATCTATAACTATTGTATTGGTTCTAGAGAAAATTTTGATTTTATCTAATTCAATATTTGATTAGATTTAATCAATTTCTCTACATGGTCCATTAACTCTTTGATTCTAATCTTAGGTTTAACCCAATTAAGAGGACATGATTTAAACTAACCCATGCCCCCATATTTTATGTAATGTCATTAGATCTTAAATCACAATTCTAAATCTAATCGATTCTATACTTAATTTTCAATTAAGTTCAGCATCAATATGGGTTTAGATTAAGTTTTTGAAATTATTTTTTATGTAAATATTTTACATTAAATCATAAAATTTTTTTAGATCACATTTAAACTTTTTATGATCATAAATTTTATTAAAATAATTTTAATCATTTAGATTAGATTTTGTTACTTTTCTCTCAACTTGTATCACATATAACAAATCTTATGATTTCAAGATCTAGAATTTTGCAGAAAAGTAAGTTCTTCTTTTTGTATTCTTCTTCATGGGACCTCACAGTGGTATCCCTACAAGTCATAAGAGCACCCCATTGAATAGAAAGAGAGGGTCATGTAATCCTATTTGCTCCTATGATCGGATGGCCTGGTCATTATCCAATTCGAATACTTTGCTACTCAGATCATCTAATCTAACACATATAGGACTGATCAAATATCAGATCTGAAAATAAAATTTATTTAGATCTAATCTAAATAACATAAAATCAGATCTAAATATATATGAAATCATATCATATCGAACGAGGCTCTGATACCAATCGAAAAAAATATTGGCAGTTCTATGCATGCAATTTAAAAAATTTTACAGCGGATCTTGTTAGATTAAACGATTTAATCTATGTTACATGCACAAGATCTAATTTAAACTACCATGCCAAGATCTATGATATAATTAAATATGAGTTTAAGATCTGAAAATAAAAATCTACATCGATCATATCGATGCTCTTAATTAGATCTAATCCTTAGATCTAATCAAATTTGATCTAACAAGTTCAGTACTCATTGCCGAAGTATGGGTTGCTGATCTCTGCTAGTGTGTCACATGGATTGGAGTTTCTTCAGGTTACTCACAACTGCACAAAATTATCCGGCCTCTACAGATCGTCCATAGGAAGAATGCATACTAATCAGGCTCCTTAGGAGTGCTAGCTCGTAAGGATCTTTCAAAGTCGATCTTCTTCTTCTTCTTCTTTTGATCTCTTAGATGCTCTAGAGAGAGAGAAGAATTAATGAAGGAAGAGAAGAGAGAAGAGAGCAATGTAGAAGAAATAACTTTCAACTAGATCTCATATGGGGTGTCCAACTATTGGACCCCCTTTATATAGATAGGTGTTAGGATTTTGAGTCAAGAGGAGGCACCAACTTTCTCCATGCCAACCACAATATGGGGCATCTCATATATTGGAAAAATATGTGATGGTGTGAGAAAGAAATTATATCTTTTTCATGCCAACCAATATCCCAAATGCACATGAAAAAAAATATTTGGCGCCATCCTTCTTTCCGAACAAAACGAATCTTTTTCTTTCTTGTCTCCGTATCCTTGATTCGGATCAAATTCAAATCAAAAAAGAGATAAGATCAATGACTCATTAAGAGTGCCGCCCACCTCCTCTGTGCCCTCCTTTCTCACGTTTATAGATCTCATGCAAAACCTATTTTTGCATGTAGAGAATGGCGTGGGTCCAAGGCATGTGCAAGGGAGAGAGAGTCCCAGTTGGCTGGGACTCTTTGTTTCCAACTTGATTCCAAACTAAATCAGATTTCGTTTGAACCCAATAAGAGAAAAGAACCTAATCTAATTAGAAATCCAATCTCCTCAATAAATTTCTAACTCAATTAGAAATTAGCTGAATCCAAGTTCTGATCAAATTAGGAATAAATTTTTCTTGCAATTAGGCTTGATTAAATCAAATCCAATCTAAATCAAACTGAATCCAATTCAATTAGACTTAATCCGAACCTCTTTGCTTAATCAAATTAAGTCAATTAGCAATCTAATTGCTAATAAATTCTCTATTAACAGCAGAATCTCAGTCTAGTGGGACTCTCCTCCAGAGTCCCAATCCAGTGGGACTCTTCACTAGAGTCCCAATCCAATGAAATTCTTTAGCCATCCGATCAGATCGAATCTTCTAATGTGTGTGATCTTATAGGTTCGAACCTAAATTAATAGCATAGTAACAACTTTCTATACTAATCGATGTAACCATCTAGCAATAGGATCGGATGTCCGGATAGGCTGAAAGATTGCAAAACAATATTCTAGAATCCACTGGCGTATGGTTACCGTATAATTCATTCCTTTGATCCTAATGTTCAAGATGACCTAGAGTTTAACTGTCAATCCTAAAATAGTCAATCACATTGTATTTTAACCTTTTAAATCTATCACATAGATTATCCTGATCAAGATTTTACTAAATTAAAATACACTGATGCATTAACTCTTACTTATTTAGAGGGGTCAATCCCATCTTGACTCACACACTGACTTGATAAGTACTTGACTGCATCCAAAAATCTTTTATTACTGAATTAAAAATTTAGATGGTCCGGCATCAAAATACAGTGAGTTGCTTACAAGTCACTATGGTGATCTCAAGTTGGAGGAATACTTATACTCATATCCTTTATGAGCTACTCTTGACAGCAGAGTTCTCGGTAATTGATCACATTCGGTGCGAATGTATTCCTACATTCCATCTGTATGCCATACCAGTATCTCCACACTCTTTGGTTAAGAGGACAACTAACCCATATGATACACAACGATCTATACTTGATATTGCTATCATCCTATTAATAGCATATCATTTGATTGCGAATATATTTTAAGGACTGAACGATAAATCCTCTTTTATCGATTAAATATAATCCTAAGAACTTCATCACAACACAGTAGTTCAAAGCAGATGGACAAAATGTGATGAACAAGCCAAATAACTTTTATTAATAAAAATTCACATATAATTTAAAATATGAGCACAATCGTCAATAGACTGACGATTGATTTTGGGACATAATTTTCAACAATCTTGACCTCTCTTTCCTTCAAGCGTCATCCTTAGACGCTCAATATCATCACGGGCTCGTTGATAGTCTCTCTTAGCCCCAGATTTTCATCTCTTGAGATTCTCGATCCTCTTCTCAGCCCTCCTTAACTTGTCATCTCGACGGTCAATCATCTCTCAAGCTTCTCGGAGGGCCTCTTCAGAGGAGTTGACTTCTTTGATCAACTCGACGTTAGCTAACTTTTTCTGCTCCAATTGATCTTCAGCTAATTTACTTCTTCTTTCGTTGCCGTAAACTCCAATGCTGAAGCTTCAGAAGTGGAGCCAACAAAGCTGGCCAGATAATGCCCAACCTGCATAAAATTTACATAGCTATTAAATATTACAAGTCGTGATAAATTAAAAGAAAGATCCAAAGACTAAGACTCTTCACCTGAGCAAGAGACCAAGACTCTTCACCTGAGCAAGAGACCTATGGCCACCCATCATCCACTGTTGAGCACCTTACTTATCCAAAAATTACTTCTCGGTAGGAGAGAGGAAGTTTCTCAGAAACTCCACTGCAAATTCGAGATTCTTTACTATGGACGGAGCAGAAGGTGCCGGTTGTGAAGGACTTACTTGGGAAACGACCGGGGAAAAACACGGGATAAGCATCGCCTACTCCAAAGGATCCCTAGCTTCTGTCGCCATCGTCGGAACCTCTTTCGGATGATCGACCATCTCCACCACCTGTGTGCCCTCCATCGGAGTCTCCTTCGTCAAGACCTCCTCTGCCGGAGCTCCCATCATGACCTCCGATGTTGGAGCTATGGATTCGACGATTAAAGGGGGACTTTCATCTCTCACGATCGCGATTGTCGATTTAGTGACTGGAGCCTTGACAGCACTACTCACTGGAGTTGGAGGACCAGTGGACGAAACTTTGGCCTTCTTCTTCCGGATCGACACCAGTTCGAGTTTCTTCACAAGCTCTGGATTCATTTTGTCTCCAAAAGTTATAGCGAAAGTCTAGAGTGGAAAGGCATTGCAATCATCTTCTTCGTGCATCCGAAAATCATATTTAAAAGAGGACAAAGGTGAAGACAAAAAGCCACTTCTGGAGAAATTAAATCTTTGAGAAAATCGCCAGCTATGTGGTCCCTCAATCACGATCATTCGCAAAATTATGCCATGCTGACGTCATTAGCCTTAAATATTGAGACATATGTGAAGGCGTGAGAGCGCGCATCCCCGGATCTGAAGTACGACTTTCAGAGTAGGGAAATAGTGTTATAGTGATATCGTGGATATCTCGAATCTAGTGTGCTACCATTGGTGCCTCCGATCACTGAGTTATCACCATTATTGCCAATCCAAACACCAAGCTGAGGTATGTGGAGTAGACCCATTTGTACCTAGTCAGTTGTGCAGCCCATCTGGCATGTGAGTTCCCTCCATTACCTCGACCAGCCGATTCTTTGATGTGTGCGGCAGCTGTCTACCTCGAGTGGATAAGTTCAGTCGCAACCAACTCCGCATATCTCATGGGAGCAGATAAGGGCTAGAATATCCGGCCCACTAACAACACATCCAACAACCCGATAATCTCAAAACTGTACGTTCCGACGGTTACTCAATCACATCTTCTATAAATAACTAAAGCCCTAAGGATCCAGGTAAGTGATCTCTCTCAGAGAATAAGTTGCTGCTTCTATTATTTTCTAATTTCTGACTTGAGTGTCGGAGGATCCTTGCTGGAGCAAAAACCTCGGATCCGAACTTATTTTACAGGTCACTCCAGTACCACCGCGCAGGATCCAGTCGTCCATCTTTTAATCTCAACAAAAATAAGCAGCAATATATAATATATATAATATTATATATGTATATATGTATGTACATATATTGTCACGCCCCCGACCCGAGATTTGAATCGAGGGTCATGGCAACCTCCGCATACTTATAGAATACTTTTCCCATAAGCATGCAAGGCATCTCATCATGATATCTTCACAAATAGTTAAACAAATTTTTCTTTATTCAATAATCAAACCTTGGTTCAAATAACAAATCAAAACTAAGTGTTTAAAAGAAAGTAACTGTCTGACAAAGTCAATACTAAAAACAAAACTAAAGGTCCTGAATCAATTCTGAGAAAAATCCTAAATCAATGAGTTAACTCCATCTCTAATCGCTCTCCCAACCGAAATCCCGCATCATGCTAATTTTCTGGATCTGTAAGAAAAACATAAAACTTATCATGAGCTAAATAGCCCAGTAAGCAGTATATACCTTTAACTGAATAATCAGGCAAATAATACTATGCATAACAAATCAATATGTAATTTCATGAAATCATATTCATACTGTCAATCATATATAAAAGTCAATTCATCATAATTTCCAATTATACTTTTCTTCTTAAATTCATCAATTTCTTAAATTCTTCTTACCAACCATGACTATGACCATATTATCCCTGTGGCAGGGTCATAATATCGCGTATCTGCTTGCGGTGGGCTGCGAATCATCTGGCAGCTAAGTCCTTTGGAACTGCTGGTCTAACTGGCGGTTTTGTCGCTGGTCTATCTGGCGATATGTCGCTGGTCTCACTGACGACATAAATCCTCAGGACAGTCAATTGCCAACGTATATGCCCCCATTGACGGGGTCCTCAACACAGTCAGGTTGTCAATTTCATATTGTCTTCCAATTCATATATTATTTTCAAGAATAATAAAATTAATTGATATTCGAGTAAAATCAATTATAACATTCTTTGAGATCATATATCATCATAATAATTGCTCAGCAAATAACATCATTCAATAAATAATTTTTTATAATTAACTTTCATCATAAATAATTCTAACAATTATTTCAATGAATAATTTCAATCACAAACATGCATAAATTTATTTAATTCATAATTTACCAGATAATTCAGTAAAAGTAAACACTACTTACCTCAAAAGAAAGTCCAAACTAAAAATTCTAAGGATCTCGAAAATCCTTCTCTGAACCTGATATGTCAAATATCATATTTTAAATCAAAATTTCATCGAATTAAAAATAACTAAATTATTAAAAATCTAATATCCCCACGAGGATCAATTCGTCGACAGCATCCAGGTTTTCGAATTAATCCATGGACATCCTAATTTTTTTTTTATTTTATTTTTTTTAATTAATTTCATAAATCCTAAAATCTAAAGAGAGAGAGAGAGAGAGAGTTTCTCTCTCTCCGCCCCCTTTTTTTTTCCTTTTTCTTCTTTTTCTTCTTTTTCTTTTCTTCTTTTTCTTATTTTTCTTTTCTTCTTTTTCTTCTTTTTCTTTTCCTCTTTTTCTTCTTTTTCTTTTCTCCTTCTTCTTCTTCTTCTTCCCGCACCGGAACAGAGGACTCTTGGTCCTCAGGCTTTGAACGGCCGTTCGGGCCGCGACTGCCACGGCGGAGGCCGGCGGCCGACGGGGCCATCTCCCCTGGTCACGAAGGAAATATGGCCGGCGATCAATTTTGATCGCCGGCGTCGAAAATTCACGGAAAATAAGCCCCAAAAACAGAGTCTTTTCCCGACCAAAAAATCGGCGACGTTCATCACCGGCCACCACGCACAAACGCATGGGGGAAAGAGGAAGGAAGAGGGGAAAAAAGAGAAGAACTTACCTCGGCCTCTTGGGACCTCGTCGGAGAGAGAACACGGCGAGAAACCCAACTGTGCCCACTGCTCTTCTTCGGGAAAATCGAAGAAAAAGAGAGAGGGAGGAGGCCGATCTTCGGTCTCAAGGGGGAGGGGTCTACTTATAGAGGACCCTAGGACTCCGAGGGGTCCTAGGAGTCCCGATTTTCTTGGGTTTCGTCGGAGAAGGAGACTCCCATCGGGAGTCTTCTTTCCGGTTTTGAATTCCTCTGTTTTTTTTTTTTTTTTTTTCGTTTTGGGCTTTGATCTGCTGGGCTGGGCTTTGGGCTTGGTTTGGGCTATAACATTCTTCACCCCTAAAAAAAAATTTCGTCCTCAAAATTTTCATACATGTAGTCTCGAAGAGATGGGGATATTTTTGCTTCATTTCTTCCTCTAGCTCCCAAGTAGCTTCTCTTTCTGAATGTCGACTCCACTGTACCTTGACATAAGGAATGTTGCGACGTCTCAGCACCTGTTCTTTACGGTCTACGATCCGTATCAGATATTCTTCATATGTTAGATCCTTCCTGACTTGTACTGGTTCAAGTTCCACAATGTGACTTGGATCTGGTAAATATTTCTTTAACATAGAAACATGAAAAATATTATGTACTCCTGCAAGTGAAGGGGGTAAGGCAAGTCGATAAGCCACCTCACCAATTCTTTCCAAAATCTCAAACGGACCCACATATCTGGGATTCAATTTGCCACGAATGCCAAATCTTGAGATTCCTTTTGAAGGAGATACTTTGAGAAACACATGGTCACCGACTTGAAATTCTAATTTTCGTCTCCTGTTGTCTGCATAACTTTTCTGTCTGCTTTGAGCTGCCCGTAGTCGTTCTTTAATTAATTGAATCTTTTCGACTGCTTGTTAAACAAGTTCGGGACCCAATATTCTTCGCTCACCAACATCATCCCAGTGAATCGGTGATCGACATCTTCTACCATATAAAGCTTCGTAAAGTGCCATACCAATGCTAGCCTGATAACTGTTATTGTAAGCGAACTTAATCAAAGGTAGATGCTCATCCCATGAACTTTTCATATCCAAAATACAGGTTCTCAACATATCTTCTAAGATCTGAATAGTTCTCTCTGACTGACCATCAGTCTGTGGATGAAAAGCTGTACTAAAGTTCAATTTTGTTCCTAATGCCTTGTGTAAGCTCTTCCAAAACTGTGATACAAATCTGGTGTCTCGATCCGATACGATGGTCACTGGAATTCCATGTAGTCTTACAATTTCTTTCATATATAACTTTGCTAGTCTTTCCAAGGTAAATCCAACTCTAATTGGAAGAAAATGTGCAGACTTTGTCAATCGATCCACAATCACCCAGGCTGCATCATTTTTACTAGGAGTCTTTGGTAGTCCAGTTACAAAATCCATAGTGATATGTTCCCACTTCCAAACTAGAATATCAAGAGGTTGAAGTAGTCCCGCAGGTCTCTGATGTTCAGCTTTAACTTATTGACACACCAAACATTGAGCCACGAATTGAGTGATCTCTCTCTTCATATTATTCTACCAGTATATTTCTTTTAAGTCTCTATACATCTTGGTACCTCCCGGATGAACTGTATAACTGGTCTGATGTGCTTCCTGAAGTATTTCATGCTTGAGTGCTGAATCATTGGGTACGCAAATCCTGTTGTCGAACCTTAACGAACCGTCTTCATGTATCTTGAATTCAGATTGAACACCAGCTTCCACTGAATTTTTTATTTTCATTAGTTGTGGATCATCATTCTGGGCAACTGAAATTCTTTCAATGAGTGTTGGCTGAACCCTCATGTTGGCTAACCGTACTGTTGAGTCATATATTCGGATGTCTAATTCCAGTTTTCTTATATCCTTTAACAATTGACTTTGGTGTGTGATTAAAACTGTCAAATTTCTCACAGATTTTCTACTAAGGGCATCAGCAACAACATTAGCTTTTTCCGGATGATAATGGATTGTTAAATCATAATCTTTTAATAGTTCTAACCACCTTCTCTATCTCATGTTTAATTCTTTCTGTGTAAAAATATACTTCAAGCTCTTATGATCTGTAAATACTTCACACCGCGCACCGTATAAGTGATGTCTCCAAATTTTTAGGGCAAAAATCACTGCAGCTAATTCCAAATCATGTGTCGGATAATTTTGTTCATATGATTTCAATTGTCTTGAGGCATAGGCTACTACCTTACCATGTTGCATCAATACACATCCGAGTCCCTTTTTAGATGCATCACTATATATTGTGAAACCTTCATCTCCTGTTGGTATAGTAAGGATAGGGGCTGACACTAATCGTTGTTTTAATTCTTAGAAACTCTGTTCACAAACTTCAGACCACTCGAATTTAACCCCTTTTTGAGTAAGACGGGTCAAAGGTGCAGCTATGCGAGAAAATCCTTCTACAAATCGTCTGTAATATCCTGCCATTTCCAGAAAACTTCGAATCTCAGAAATATTTATAGGTCTGTTCCACTGCATCACAGCTTTCACTTTTGCTGGATCCACAGAAATCCCATCTTTAGATACGATGTGTCCTAAAAAGGCTATTTTGTCCAACCAAAATTCACATTTCTTAAATTTGGCATAAAGTTTTTCTTTCTTCAATATTTGTAGTACACACCGTAAATATTCTTCATGCTTCAATTTACTTCTTGAATATATCAAGATATCGTCAATAAATACGACAACAAATTTATCAAGATAAGATCTGAATATTCTGTTCATTAAATCCATAAAGGCTGCTGGAGCATTGGTTAACCCAAAAGGCATCACTAAAAATTCATAATGTCCATAACGAGTTCTAAATGCCGTCTTTGGTATGTCCTCTATTTTAATTTTTAACTGATGATATCCTGACTGAAGATCAATTTTAGAAAAGACTTGTGCACCTTGCAGCTGATCAAACAAATCATCAATTCGAGGTAGAGGATATTTATTTCTGATAATATTTTTATTCAACTCTCTATAGTCTATACAAAGTCTCATACTACCATCTTTCTTCTTCACAAATAAGACTGGAGCTCCCCAAGGAGATACACTAGGCCTTATAAAATCTTTATCCAATAAATCCTGTAATTGATCTTTTAACTCCTTTAATTCCATAGGGGCCATTCTGTAAGGAGCTTTAGAAATCGGATTGGTATTAGGTGCCAACTCAATAGTAAATTCAAGTTCTCTATCTGGGGGTAGTGCGACTAAATCATCAATGAATACATCCGAAAATTCATTTATAATAGGAATATCCTGTAACTTCAATTCATCATGTTCTTTATTCTTTATTGATACTAGGTAACCTCTACATCCCTTTCTTAGCATCTGTCTAGCTTGTTCAGGTGAAATAATATGTGGAGGGGTGGTTCCTGTACTTCCATCAAAACTAAAAGTTAATTCTCCCGGTATGTGAAAGTTCACTCTCTTTCCATGACAATCCACAGAGGCATGATAGGTAGCCAGCCAATCCATTCCTAGAATGACATCGAAATCATGCATATCCAGGATCACCAAATCTGTCGGTAATTCTCTTTCTCCTATCTTAATACTACAGGACTTGCACACACTTTCGGTACTCAAAATACCACCTACTGGTGTCTCAACATATAATTTGGTTTTCATGGGTTCACAACCTATATCATGCTGTCTAATAAAAGTAGTGGATATAAAGGAGTGTGTAGCACCAGAATCAAACAAAACTGAAGCATGAATACCATATACAGATATGGTACCTGTCACCACAGTATTGGAGGTCTGAGCATCCTGTTGTGTGAGAGCATAGATTCTTCCTTGAGTTTTCGGCCTTTGACCTCCGTCCTTTGCTTGTGTTGATCTATTTTCGTCCATCTGGGGGCAATCTGCAATCTTGTGTCCTTTCTGGCCATATCTAAAACACGAACCAGTATTCCATGGGCAATTAGAAGTCTCATGCTCTCTTCGGCCGTATCTCGAACATTTAGCTGTCTCATTCTCACGATTCTTATCAGTTGCTGGCTTCTTTGCTGGAACCTTATTGTTCTGATTTCGTCCTTGAGTTCCACTAAACCTATTTCTCTTCTTCTGATTCCGTTCACGCTCCGCATGAGCTTCATTAGCTTCTCTTTCAATTATTAGAGCTTTGTTTACAACTGAGGCATAGGTAGTTAGCTCATAGGGTACAACCTGTCTCCTGATTTCTGTCTTCAGTCCCATTTCAAATTTGTGTACTCTGTCTTACTCAATCTCAACTAGTCTCGGAACAAATTTGGCTAACTCCGTGAATTTGGCTTCATATTCTGCAACGGATCTGTTACCCTGTCTCAGGTGAATGAACTCCTATTCTTTCTGTATTCTGACACTTCGGGAGAAATACTTGTCAAAGAATTCATCATGAAATCTCTCCCAAGTGAGTGGTATCCCATCGTGCTCATATTTTTGTTCCAGTATACGCCACCAGTTGTATGCCTCGTCTTGTAACAGATATGCTGTATAGCGGATCTTCTCTTCATCGTGGCATTCTTGCACGGCGAATGCCTTCTCTATTTCCATAATCCAGTTATCTGCTTCTTGTGGCTCGATGGTCCCTTTGAAGGCTGGAGGAGCTAGCTTCTTAAATTCGACGATATTGTTTCTCTGCATCGGATGTTCTCCATGTCCAGGTATCGGTGGAAATTGCTGATGAGGCTGTGCATGTTGTTGTTGAAGTAACTGTTGCTGTGTTTGAACTACTCCGATCAGAGTTTGCATTAGTTGAGTCATGTTCGGCTCCTGTACTGTCGGAGTATTTCCGGTAGGATCATGGATTCCCTCCTGCTGAGTTGTACTGCTGTTTAATTGGGGAGTATTATCGCCAAGTGGATTTGATGTCCCTCCTACCGTTCCTTGAGTATTCCTCGCTCGTCGTGGAGGCATATTGACCTATGTTAGATTTGAGATAAAACTTATCCTTAATAAGGTTATAACTTGTGACAGGTCAAATCATAATCATCATAACTAATCTTTCAATTTCCTAATGTCTACCCATCACTCGCTCACTTTATTCTACATGTCTCTATCTATCTACTTATGCTCTGATACCATATTAATTGTCACGCCCCCGACCCGAGATTTGAATCGAGGGTCATGGCAACCGTCGCATACTTATAGAATACTTTTTCCATAAGCATGCAAGGCATCTCATCATGATATCTTCACAAATAGTTAAACAATTTTTTTTTATTCAATAATCAAACCTTGGTTCAAATAACAAATCAAAACTAAGTGTTCAAAAGAAAGTAACTGTCTGACAAAGTCAATACTAAAAACAAAACTAAAGGTCCTGAATCAATTCTGAGAAAAATCCTAAATCAATGAGTTAACTTCATCTCTAATCGCTCTCCCAACCGAAATCCCGCATCATGCTAATTTTCTGGATCTGTAAGAAAAACATAAAACTTATCATGAGCTAAATAGCCCAGTAAGCAGTGTATACCTTTAACTGAATAATCAGGCAAATAATACTATGCATAACAAATCAATATGTAATTTCATGAAATCATATTCATACTGTCAATCATATATAAAAGTCAATTCATCATAATTTTCAATTATACTTTTCTTCTTAAATTCATCAATTTCTTAAATTCTTCTTACCAACCATGACTATGACCACATTATCCCTGTGGCAGGGTCATAATACCGCGTATCTGCTTGCGGTGGGCTGCGAATCATCTGGCAGTCAAGTCCTTTGGAACCGCTGGTCTAACTGGCGGTTTTGTCGCTGGTCTATCTGGCGACATGTCGCTGGTCTCACTGGCGACATAAATCCTCAGGACAGTCAATTGCCAACGTATATGCCCCCATTGGCAGGGTCCTCAACACAGTCAGGTTGTCAATTTTATATTGTCTTCCAATTCATATATTATTTTCAAGAATAATAAAATTAATTGATATTCGAGTAAAATCAATTATAACATTCTTTGATATCATATATCATCATAATAATTGCTCAGCAAATAACATCATTCAATAAATAATTTTCTATAATTAACTTTCATCATAAATAATTATAACAATTATTTCAATGAATAATTTCAATCATAAACATGCATAAATTTATTTAATTCATAATTTACCAGATAATTCAGTAAAAGTAAACACTACTTACCTCAAAAGAAAGTCCAAACTAGAAATTCTAAGGGTCTCGAAAATCCTTCTCTGAACCTGATATGTCAAATATCATATTTTAAATCAAAATTTCATCGAATTAAAAATAACTAAATTATTAAAAATCTAATGTCCCCACGAGGATCAATTCATCTACAGCATCCAAGTTTTCGAATTAATCCATGGACATCCTAATTTTATTTTATTTTATTTTTTTTTAATTAATTTTATAAATCCTAAAATCTAAAGAGAGAGAGAGAGAGAGTTTCTCTCTCTCCGCCCCCTTTTTTTTTTCCTTTTTCTTCTTTTTCTTTTCTTCTTTTTCTTCTTTTTCTTCTTTTTCTTCTTTTTCTTTTTCTCTTTTTCTTCTTTTTCTTTTCTCCTTCTTCTTCTTCTTCCCGCGCCGGAACAGAGGACTCTTGGTCCTCAGGCTTTGAACGGCCGTTCGGGCCGCGGCTGCCACGGCGGAGGCCGGCGGCCGACGGGGCCATCTCCCCCGGTCACGAAGGAAATATGGCCGGCGGTCAATTTTGATCGTCGGTGCCGGAAATTCACGGAAAATAAGCCCCAAAAACAGAGTCTTTTTCCGACCAAAAAATCGGCGACGTTCATCACCGGCCACCGCGCACAAACGCATGGGGGAAAGAGGAAGGAAGAGGGGAAAAAAGAGAAGAACTTACCTCGGCCTCTTGAGACCTCGTCGGAGAGAGAACACGGCGAGAAACCCAACTGTGCCCGCTGCTCTTCTTCGGGAAAATCGGAGAAAAAGAGAGAGGGAGGAGGCCGATCTTCGGTCTCAAGGGGGAGGGGTCTACTTATAGAGGACCCTAGGACTCTGAGGGGTCCTAGGAGTCCCGATTTTCTTGGGTTTCGCCGGAGAAGGAGACTCCCATCGAGAGTTTTCTTCCCGGTTTTGAATTCCTCTGTTTTTTTTTTTTTTTTTCTTTTTATTTTGGGCTTTGATCTGCTGGGCTGGGCTTTGGGCTTGGTTTGGGCTATAACATATATGCATGCATGTAGATAGAGGGAGAGAGAGGAAGGAGGGGTGGGGAGGGCGCTCTCAAAGTGGCGGTCTTTTTCACGCATGAGGAACTCAGGTGCTTGTCTAGAACACGAAATCAAAGGAGCCAAACATGAGAATTAGTTTCACTTGCGCTCAACTAGATATATCTTAGAATATTAACACCTAAATGCTAGTATTATCATGCACGAGCAATGCACATAATTTGGAAAGAGCCTTAGAAAACAAAATGCATGGTGAACCTTTAATATCTGAAAAATACTAAGATAGTGGACACCAGGATGAAGTCGAGTTCTACTGAGATTAATACACAAATAATTATTTTTTTATTTTTATCGTTGAGTTATAAGAGATAAATAGTACTAACATGCAGCAAAATCCTGGTTTCTTTAACATAATACCGGTCCTTGGATGGACATAATACCGGTCCTTTGGTTACCAGCCCAGGAGCACTCCTCGGACCACATCCAAGCACTTCTCCTCCGGCTTTAGCAAGCTATACAAGCCGAGCTGGGGCCGACCTTGGCTGGGTCACAGGCTCACACGCGGCTCGTTTATGTACGGAAATCGGCGTTAGTCATCCTGATCGCACTGCGGGCTCGACCCGATTGAGCTCGAGCCTCCAAGCTTCCCTTCGCCGAATAAAATGCGCAGTTTAGTTTCCGTTCTTGCTCCCCTCCCTCCGAAATCCCCTCTGGTTGCAGGAATAAGAAGAAAGAAGCGATTCCAAGTGAATACATATGTCCAAGTCGTGCAAGGGCCTGGCCATGGAGCTCGTCAAATGCCTCAGCGAATCCGACTGTGTCAAGGTATTCAATATCACAATCGTTTTGCCTGTCTTTTTTTCTTTTTTTTTAAGGTTTTATATTGTGCTTCGAGAGGTATACTGTGGAACTATCTGGAGGAATCTATGACGCGATATATATATATATATATATATATATATATATATATATATATATATATATATATAGTCGATCATGCTTCCCTTCTTTGGGTTAATGTTCCATAAATCATTTCTTGGCGGAACGGTTTACATTGAGTTTGGGAATTCTAACCTCTTATTTCAGCTTAACCAGATTTATTTTTATTAAGCGGTTTATGAATGCATCAGCTCATATTATTAATGAGGAAGTTTTTCAATCACTTAAAAAGGGCTGATTCAGGGAAATAAGGATACTTGGGAACGCTGATATGCCATATTTTCCCGTTCCATGTAATGCTATTCAAGTGTCTGATAAAATGTGCCTGAGGATAAGGCTGACATGCACTTCAGTTTCTAAGTGCTAAATTGGTCATCTGTAGTGTGTTAAATATTTAGAGAGGTGTCCTTTGATAACTAATTTGATGCTGAGTTTCTGATTTAATGTGATTGCTGGAAGAGTGGACTGATGATCGATAAGGTGGAAAGTATGTTAGATAATTTTAATCTGTTATGTCTGGATCGTGCTTCTATATTCATGCAAAAAAAAAAAATTACAAATAAATCATACCTTGCATTATCGTTTATCCAATATGATGATCACGTAGCCCGCAAGATGTCTGGTCTTCTCTTGTGGGGTGTCTGGTCTTCTCTCTTCTCACCTTCCTTCTTAACGTGGACGATCGATGAAAATCGTTCATACCTTTCTGAGAGTTAGAGAAAAGAATCAAACCACCTTTATATTTATATCTGCACTTATCTTATCCCACCAAGACTAATTCTAATTAGAGTTGACTTTCAGTCTAGATCTGATTAGGAATAAAACTCTTTAATTAATTGAGCTTACTATAATTGATTCATTACATGTGGTTGACCCAATGAGTTAAATCTAGCTAAGTGATAATTAGGTCACATATTAGGAGTCAAATCCAACATTCTCCCACTTGGCCTATATTATCACTTAAAAATAACTCTTTAGTTTTTCAAAATATTTCACTTTAAAAACAAAATATTTCAATTTTCAAAACAACAATCCTGAATCAAAATTTTCAAAACAACCGGATGAATGCGTGCTCATTTAAAAAAAAATTGTTTAATTATCTATTTTTTGAAAGACCCTTTGTACTTTGGTTAAGCAAAATTCATCAATGCAGATCATGGCGGTTATACATCTCAATTGACATTCTCTCTTTTATGTATCATGACATCAATAATTCTCACTTAATCTAGTCTTATATACTGGAGTATATGGACTATTAAAAATCATAATGCCTATGATCATGGTCCCTCTGTTATGTCATATGAATGATATTTCTGTTTATTTTAATTTTTGACAAAAGTTAACCATAATGTATACAAACAATAATTAAACAGAAGTAATAGCAGTCATTAAACTATTAAGGGATCTTAAAATAAGTGTCTATTACAAACTAAATATCCCAATAACAAATGTCCATAACTTTTATATGCTCTTTGAAAACTTTAGGCACTAAATCTTTAGTCAAATGATCAGCTATTATACAAGTAGTACCAATAAAATCAATAGACACCTGATGACTACTAATTCTCTCATTCACAACAAGATATTTAACACCAATGTGCTTAGTTTTGCATTGGTCATTTTGCTACTATTAGAGAAAAAAACTACGGCTGAATTGTTATAATAAATTCTCAGTGGCTTAGAAATAGAATCCATAATCTTAAGCTCTAAGATGAATTTTTTCAACCATAAAGCATGTGAGGAAGCCTTGTAGCAACTTATATATTCAGCTTCCATAGTAGGACATGCAATAATGCACTGTTTTGCACTCTATGAAATTACTCCATCAATAAACAGAAAAATATAATATATTGTGGATTTTCTACTATCGAGGCAATCGATATAATCTGCATATAAATAACTGATCATCTCTAACTGATCGATCATCCTATAAGTGAGCATGTAGTCCTTATCCTCTGAAGATAGCATATCACCTTCTTGGCAGCTTTCTAGTGGCCATACTTGTATCACTCTGATATCTACCAAGTATTCTCAAAGTAAAACCCATATCAAGACAAGTACATACTTAAGCATACGTTAGACTGCCCACTGTAGATGCATAAGATATATCTCTCATCTGATTTCTCTGAATATCATTCCTGAGATACTGAAATTTATTGAATTTATCATTCTTAATAATTGGCACTTCACTCGATGAGTAGCTCGACATTCTAAATCTTTTTAGTATCCGAGTAATATAGGTCTTCTGAGATAAATCAAGCAACCTCTTACTCCTATCATGATGGATTTCTATATCAAGAACATAAGAAGCATCTTTCATATCTTTCATGTCAAAATGTTCCAAAAAAAAACTTTTAGTTTCATGTAAGAGACCCAAATCACTGCTGGTTAGTAAGATATCATCCATATATAGAATCAAAAATATAAACTTACTCCTACTCACCTTCAGATATGTATATTGATTAGTAATATTTTTCTTAAATCCAAAGGAAGCAATGATATGATTAAACTTTAAGTACCATTATCTGAAAGTTTGTTTAAGATCATTATAGATTTCTTTAATTTACATACCAGTCTTTTATTTTTCTGCATTGAAAACTCTTCAGACTGTTCTATATATACCTCTTTCTTTAAATCTCCATTCAAGAACGTAATTTTTACATCCATTTAGTGTAGCTCTAAATCAAAATAAGGTACTAATGCCATAATAATTCTGAATGAATCCTTTTTAAAAATAGAAAAAAAATATTTCATGATAATCGATGTCCTTTTTTTGAATACATCCTTTGGCTACAAATCTAGCTTTATATCTTTCGATATTACTTTTGGAGTTCTGTTTAGTCTTAAAAATTTATTTACAATCAACTGGCTTAGATCCTTCAAGCAATTCGATAAGTTTTTGGACTTGATTTTTACTCATAGATTCCATCTTATTTTTCATGACATCTAACCAGAGTTTAGAATTATCGCTATTTAAGGCATCCTTAAATGAGTCTGGATTATTCTTCATCTCAATATCATAATCATATTCTTGTAGATAAACAATACTTTCATCTAGAATGGTCGATCTTTTAATTCTAGTAGATTTTCGTAATATTCTAGATTCAATATCATTACTGTGATTATTTTCAATTGGATCAGGTTTATTGACATATTGTTCAGAAAGTGATATTTCAACTATCTATTGATATTTCACAATCTTAGGTTGAACAAGTTCATGTGGAATATCTCTAGATATTGCTATAATAGGAAAAGATTCTCTTATTTTCTTTAATACCATATTACATGGTTCATCACTCTCACTATTTTCACCATCCTCAATGATCTAATTATTTTAGTTTCAATAATTTTAATAGTGTGTGATGGACAATAAAATCTAAAATTCTTTCACCTTTCTCGATACCCTATAAAATAACAACTAACAGTTCTGGAATCTTTTTTTTTGTGGGTTATATGATCGAGCCTCTGTAAGACAATTCCAAACATGTAAACGTGCTAAATTTAGTTTCCTATCTGTTCATAACTCAACAGGAGTTTTAGGAACGGCCTTACTAGATATCCAATTTAGGATATACATAGCGGTTTTCAAGATTTCTCCCCACAAATTCAAAGATAATGAGAAATTATTAATCATATTCCTCACCATATCTATCAAGATACGATTATGTCTTTCAGCCGCACCATTTTGTTAGGTATTTTCTAGCATAGTATACTGTTATAATGCCATGCTGTTCAAGGAATTTAGCAAAAGATCCAAGATTATGGTCAGATTCATCATATCTATCGTAGTATTCACCACCCCTATCAGATCTCACAACTTTAGTTTTCCTATCTAATTGATTTTCTATTTCAGCTTTGTATATCTTAAAAGCTTTCAAAGCTTCAGACTTTTCATGTAACAGAAAAATATAATCATAATGTGAGAAATCATCAATAAAAATGATGAAATACCTTTGCCCTCCAAAATAAGATAAAAAATAGCTGCAAGTATCGATATGTATCAATTCTAAGAGTCTTCGACTTCTAATGGCATGCTTTTTATGACTTTTAATTTGTTTTTCTTTAATGCAATCTATGCATGTATTAAAATCACTAAAATCTAGATTCGGTAAAATACCTTTTTTAACCAATTTAGTTATCTTTTCTTTTGATATGTGACCTAATCGCCTATGCCACAATATTGAAGAACTCTCATTTATAATACCATGTTTCATTCCAACATTGACATTCAAAACAAGTAAAGATTGTGCAAAAAAAGAATTCATATTTATTTTATATAATTCATTGCACAATAACCCCTTATCAGAAAATAAAATTTTTCATCAATTTAAAATCTGAATTCACAAAAATAAATGAAAAACCTTCTAAAACAAACTTTGATAAAGAAACTAAACTCCTAAATACTGAAGAAAAATAAAAAATATCATGTAGATCTAATTTGAATCCGGTGTCAGTAATAAGTCTGCAGATTCCAACTGAAATGATCTTGGACTTCATCCGATTCTCCATAAAGATCCATCGCTCTTTGTCGTTTAGCTTCCGACTTGAAAGAAATCCTTATAATAAATTAAAAAAATAAATTGCAGCATCCGAATCAATCCACCAGATATTAGAAGGAACATCAATAAAGTTGGTTTCGAAACAAACAAGTGATAAAGGAATACCCTTCTTTTTGAATCACTTCTTTCTTTTCTCACAATTTTTTTTGATATGTCCCTACTTATTGCAGAAGAAACATTTCAATTTGTGAGAACTTTTTTTGGTAGATTGCTCGATCTTTTATTTTCTTTCTTCGCCTTCTTTCTTTTAGAACGCTCCTCTGTAATCACGTGAACAATTGGGATCCCTTTCTGTTTCAATCTCTCTTCCTCTTACACACACTGGGAGATGAGTTCATTCATTGACTATGATTCTTTATGTGTGTTGTAGTAAAATTTAAATTGGATAAACTGTGATGGAAGAGACCTGAGAACAAATTGGATAAAGAAGTTTTTAGATACTGTCATACCCAAGTTATTTAATTTTTCAGCTATATCACGTATTTTCATAATGCACTTTCGCACTCCAGAGAATCCATCATATTTCATAGAGGTTAATTTGTTCGTTAGAATGCCGGCTAAGACTTTATTTGATTTGGTAAACTGTTGTTCTACAGAGAAAAGATACCAAGAGGTCAATTTGTTATGAGGAACAGATCTCTTAATATTTTTAGCTATGGAGCTCTTAATAATCATGAAAGATAATCTATTAGAATGCTCCAACTTTTTATATAATTCCTTCTGATCTGGAGAACTAGTAAGAGTAAGTGGATCCGACTAAGACTTACGAAAGGTCAAATCCAAATCTAGGCATCCTAGGACAATAAGAAGCTGCTCATGCCAATCAGGATAATTAGATCCGTTTAGAGTGAGAATGTTAGATAGATGTGATGAGAGTGGAGCAGGGGTCAAAGCTGTAAATAAAAGAACATATTTACAACTACAATCATGATGCAGATTCTAAAATGCAATTCTGCTAATAACACTTATTATATAACTATAAAACATCTTTGGACAACAATCATAGCATATAATAACTGTCACAACTAATTTAATCATAAATCTAAACATAATAATCAATGCCAAAACACGCATCACATAAATCATAAATGTGAAAATTTTCATAACCAACAATAATGTGAAATATGTAAGCAAGAACAATAATTATGGCATAAATACATAATTTATATTTAAACTGTGACCCATCATATTAGTTATACTTTTAGTGGTTTAACTAACTATGATTACAAAACTCCGAGGTTATTCATATCTTTGGGCATAGAACTCCCCATCTTTATGCAATTCAAGTTAGTCAACCTATTGTTGTCAATTTTGTATCTGATTACAGTCACCTTTGAGTTAATTATAACAGATACACCTTTATGCAATTTCAAAATATAATGAAAGAGAAAATCATTAGCCCTCGATGAGTCAGCTACTCAAGCTCCATAGAGTGCTCCGGGCCCTTTGGGTCTATGTCAAAATACACTTGAACAAAGCAATAGTGAGCGAGATTGCCAAATAAATAATCTATAAATTATTTAAATATTTTATCATACATGGGGGAACTCAACCAAAATGTTCCTTAAGCCATCACGAGTCTAATGCTTCAAAAATCACTTAAATCGGATGAAAAACGAGCAAGTTACAGTGGTTTTACCAAAAACCTTAATAATAGAGAACTTAACTATAAATAACTGAAAGAAAAGGAACTTTTCTGTAAAACAACTGCTTTAAAACAAAGTCTATCAGAAAACTGCAGGGATCTTTCTGTAATAATCTGTTCTTCAGGGTGTTATTTGCAAAAGGTTTAAAATAATCTCAGATTATCGGATTCGGTTCTGATCCGAAACCTTAATGGATTAAACCCAGAACCTGAAACCTGATAGCTATAATGGGTGAACTTAAATTAGAATGGGTTTGGATCTAGATCCGTTAGCATCCAAAACCCAAATCTCATCTTCCCTGATTTGATCGGGAGCGGGGTTTCTCCTACATCGCGCGGGCGGCCGTTCTTCTCCCCGACCACCGGAGAAGGAAGTAAGGAGGGTAGGGGACTACCATTCTCATTGGAGGGCAGCGGAAGACTCGCTGCCTCCCATCGCAGCGGCACAAGCCGCTGCTCCCGTGACTGCATTGAGATGCCGCGTGCGGTGGTGCTGCCGCCATCAGGAAGCAATAGCCCCCTTGGTCCAGTGATTCACCGTCGGTACGGTGTGGGTTGGCCCAACGCGGCCAACCGAAATTTTTTTTTTTAAATTTATTTTTACAAAATTAAGAAAACTATAATTTAATTTTCTAAATCATTATTTATTTCAGAAAAAAATATGATTTTAATGTTTTGAAAATAAGCCAAAAATTTTTACATGAACACGAAGCATGAAACTGGGGCTCTAATACTACATGTTAGATAATTTTAATTTGTTATATCTGGATCGTGCTCCTATGTTCATGCAAAAAACAAAATCGCAAATAAATCATACCTTGTGTCATCGTTTATCCAATATGATGACCACATAGCCTGCAGGATGTCTGATCTTCTCTCTCCTCACCCTCTTCCTTAATGTGGACGATCGATGAGAATTGTTCACACCCTTTTGAGAGTTAGAGAAAGAGATCCAACCACCTCTATATTTATACCTGCACTTATCTTGTCCCATCAAAAGACTATCTCTAATTAGAGTTGACTTCCAGTCTAGATCTGATTAGGAATAGAACTCTTTAACTAATTGGGCTTACTATAATTGATTCAGTACATGTGGTTGACCGAATGAGTTAAATCTGACTAAGTGATAATTAGGCCATTAATTAGGAGTCAAATCCAACAAAGTATTCTTTTGTCGTTTGGTGGAAGATCTATTCTTATCCAAGCTGCTTTTTTCTGGCCTTGGGTGGATGATGTCTGGGTACTCAAGACCCAGGCTTTAGTGTCTGCTCATTTGAGGAGAATACAAAGTGATTCTTGTTGGTGGTGGACTATAAAGACATTGATGAAATGAATCAGCATAATAATTTTAATTGATGCGATTGCTGAGGAGTGAGGAGAAACTGTGGTAAATGGTGACTAGAGTTATATGTTATAAAGAAATCATGAAGTTTTGAATCGAAACATTTTTCCTTTCACTTTCGCATTATCTTGGGGTGATGATGAGGGGTTCAGGGTAGGAAATAGCTAAAGATGGTTAATGGAAGCATGATAAGCTTATGGTAGAAAATTCAATTGGGAGAGTTTCAGTTGTCCAATTTTAATGGTAGATGTGGTTGCACATGGTACTTGATAATCTGATAGATCAAACCTACCATTATAAATAATCAGAACTTACAAATTCTATATGAAAAGTATTTGTTGTCAGAAATGTCTACTGCAAAAACAAATATAAAGATGGGACAAGATATGACCCTTATTTCTTGATAAATAATAACTTTTTATTTTTTATTTTTTTTCTCTTAAGTAAGATGGCTCATTTGGAGGAATGCAAATGAGCCATCTAAGACACTAATATCTCTTTCTCTCAAGCATCAACTTTTTAAAGCATCTAAGACATCAATCTCTCTCTCTCTCTCTCTCTCTCTCTCTTTCTCTCTCAAGCTTTTGTCTTGGCATTAGGATTGAAAGAGTTGAAGTATCAGTAAGACCAATGCAAGCTTAATGGCAGGCTTTTTTGAAAGTTCGCCACTGTTGATCGTGACCTACGATATTTCAGAAATCTACAAACAAGTTGTTTTTGGAGTTTTCTTACCTTGCATCAAAAGGAAACTAAATGAACAGTACCAATGGAGTTGGTGAGCTAAAATTTTTGTTTCCCATGCAAATTGAGAATTCAAATATTAATCTTGATCTAAACATCTAGGACGCACAAAATTCAAATTAATTTATATGCTTCTGGCTATAAATTTGACAAAAACATTTGTCGTTTCATAAAAATTGTTTTTTTTTTAATCATTTCATGATAAAGATGGAATTTCCAAAAAAAAATGTAGATTTTGAATTTTATCTTTTGCAAAGATATTGTAAATCATGTGAAGTAGATACCATTAATTATGACGTCTGTAGAACTAAGGCTTCAATCCTGTCTGAAGAATATTTGCTGATATCTGTATGCTCTTGTCTAGTGAGCATGCCTTCCTTTGACAAAACAACTTGCCTTAATGGCAACATACATCACAAATTTGCTTTCATGTATTGATTGTACGTTATACGTATGAGCAGAAAGAGAAGTGAAATTTAAGTGAATTTGGCTGTGAGGGAAAAAAATGATTTTTTGAAAAAAAAATATATAAAAGTTGATGTTTTTTGAAAGGGCAGAGAAAATGAAATGATGTGGTTTGTGGGAAGGTGGAGAGAGTGAGCTTTTGGTTTGCGATTTCTAGCATATTTTTATATTGTTATGTCAAGGTGGCTCACATATGAGGGATGCAAATTACGAGTGTTGGCAAATCATGTTCGTGTTGTGTTTGGTATATCCATGCATAAATCCAGAATATATTTGTTAGACCAAACCCAATCCCGAAACTAGTTAAAACTTTATATCCATACTGAGCATTGGACCCAGAAAAGGTCTGGTATTGGGTATAAATCGAGTGTTCAACAAGTTATTACTTTAGTTGCCTAAACACCATGCAGCCAAAAGACATGAAGAATGAAAATGATCCTACAATAATTAAGTTCAGTGTCAATATTAAATGCAACAAATGTATTGTAAAATGACTACCACAACTGGCATGGAGAGGAATTTGATGGACAAGATGGGTTACGGTTTCACTACTCTTTACTTGGTTTGTTCTTTTATAATTAAGAAAAGTTGATAAATCCGTGCACAGACATGTATTTTTGTATGTAATTATATATTTATGTGTGCAAGTCTATATACATATGTACATGCGTGCATGCATGCATGTATACACGTATGTTTATATGTCTATAACTATATATATATATATATATATATATATATATATATATATATATATATGTACATGCGTATGTGCATCCGTCTGCCCACCTGTCCGCCAGGTCAAATTGAAAGGTCAGATTGAGAGGTGAGTAAGTGAGATTTTGGGTTTTCAGGTGTGGATCTACCTTGACCAGGTCAGATTTTGGGTTTTCATGTGTGGATCTACCTAGACCCATTTGCAACCCGATAAGACTTCCGGTCTGATTTCAGAATACATACCCAGTTCATGTTTTGGGTTGGTTTAGTAGGTTATTGGCCTCCATTGACACCCCTAGATGTGAAATCATTCACATGGACTGCACACACGTGTGTGCATGTGTGCCTGCGTGTTTGTAGATATGTGTGTAACCAGGTCAGATTTTGGGTTTTCTTGTGTAGATCTACCTTGACCAGGTCAGATTTTGGGTTTTCAGCTGTGGATCTACCTAGACCCATCTGCAACCCACCAAGGCTTCCAGTCCAGTTTCAGAATACAAGCCCAGTCCATGTTTTGGGTCGGTTTAGCTGGTTATTGGCCTTCATTGACGCACCTAGATGTGAAACCATAAACATGGACTGCACAGAGCATGCATGCGTGTTTGTAGATATGTACGTAACCAGGTCAGATTTTGGGTTTTTAGGTGCGGATCTATCTAGACCCATCTGCATCCCAATATGATTTCCAGTCTAATTTCAGAATACAGACCCACTCCATGTTTTGGGTTGGTTTAGCAAATCATTGGCCTCCATTGACACCCTTAGATGTGAAACTGTACACATGGACTTGTGAAGCTATCATGAACACCAAGTGTTACCATTATAAAATATGATAGATGAGAAATAAATTCTTATTTTTATTTTCAAAAGATGAACGTATTATCAATATTTTGATGAACATGATTTTGCTTTAAAATTTTCGGCTATAATACTGGACACATTGAAATGGCTTAGTCAGCATTTAGTCATTATGATGGTGACCTTTTTTTTTGCTTGTTTGACTCTATATTCCGTTTTTTATATTAGTTTGTTATTATGCCTCTTCTTTCAGTGCAGTGAAACCTATATCTAGTCTTAGCTTCTTTTTGTGCTTATTCAGGTTGAGAAGCAACCATACAGGGAATGTGCAGGCGAGAAGGTGCCTTCCATACCCAGTGAATGTGTAGGCCTAAGGGAAACATACTTCAACTGCAAGAGAGGCCAGGCATGTTACCAAGTTCCGCAGACTCATTTAACAAAATCATATGGAATATAGGAATGCCTATGCATTCTAGTTATATGAAGCCACAGTCCCAGCTACTTTTGCAATATATTTCCTAATTTTTTTTCTTTTTTCTGTTTCTAATAGTCAAAAGATAAAATTGAGTTTGACTGGTTATTCAGTGGTCAGTGATTGTTAACTATGTGGTTTAATCATGTAGGTTTGTTTATAGCTTTCTAACTTCTGATGCCCATTCTTATGCAGTTGAAATTGAAGAAATATACTTGCATAACTGTTCGATGGCTAAAAGGCTAAACTAAGATTTTGAGCAAAAGGGGCGAGAGTAGAAAAAGAAAAGAAAAGATTGAGTCTCATTATCTTGGCGCTTGGGTATTAGAGGGTCAGCATCTTAGAGGCTTGGATATAATTTTATTGAATTCTCAACCCACACGGTGCTTAGAGTGTTTTCAAGTGCACCATATAGTAATCTTTTAAGCAACTTTGTATATAGTGATGTGCTTGTCTTTGAAAAATCAAATATAAAACTTCTATGCCTTTTTTTTGAAAAAAAGGTGACATGCATCCATACGCTCTGTTAGTTTTTTGGAGCATTATCTGTCTACTCCTGGAAAATCTTTGTTAATTGCAGAATACATTTATTTTCCTCACCAACATTTTTATGATCACTTGAGTAATTTATTTTTTTCTTTTTTTTTTTTACTTTGATTTTCATCTCTTATCCAAGCATCAGAAAAGTTCTTTTATTCTCTCCCCCCTCCCCCCCCACTCCCCCCCCCCGCAAAAAAAAAAAAAAAAAATTCCCCTAAACCCAAGAAGTTGCAAATTGAACTTTCTTCATTTGAGTCTTTTCTCAGGAAGCCCTGCTACCCATCATCAGTAACCACTTCATGTCCTATTCAGTGATATATAGGAACTTGAAGTGTCTCTCAAACAGTAGATTTTGGAACATTAAGGATCACAAGAAACAGCAAGAACATGAGATTTAAAAGCGCACCAACAAAGTTATAATAATGGGAAAGGTATTATCTTGCGTTTCTATCAGTATAATATCAAACAATCTCAATGAAATGTTTCAAAAGGTCATTCAATGAAGCTGTAAAATAATAACTTTGATCGGCCAAGAATATTATGAGATAACTAAATGGTTGCATATGTTTTCTGCTTGAGATTAAGGCTGCATTTTGTTGGGAATAAGAAAATGGGAATAGTAAAAATTATGCAATGGGATTATGCCATGAGTTATGCCGATTTTTTGGCTCTACTTTTGACTGGCAAAAGGTACCCTTTCCGGAGTCTTCTGAATGATGACTTACTTTGTCCATAAAAATGTAAAAGGAAAGCATAAAAGGTACCTTTTGTATACTTAGGAATAGCTTATGACAACTTCCCCTGGAATAGTTATGCTTGTTATATGTGACTTTGAGTGCCATAACTACTCTGTGGTTATGCTTCCTTCAAAAATGCAATTTGGCAGGCATAAGGCTTATCCCAAGTCTATTCTGTTTGGCGGCCATAAGGTTTGTCCAAGCCTTTTCTGTTTGGCAGCCATAAGGTTTATTCCAATCCTTATGCCTACTTATGCCTGTACCAACTGCATCCATCTTAATCAAGAACACTTGTCTAGGTAAAGGAAACTCTCCAAACCTGATAGCTGTATCATTTCCTCTTTGGTCCAAACTCCAGACTAACATACCAGATTGAATTATTACATTATGTGCCCAGGCACAATCTTCACAAAATAAAAATATAGATCTTCATAAATACTGACATTATTATTTGAAAAATAAAGACAACTATAAAAGTATATATCACTATTAGAAATAAATTTACCTTATTAATCTGGAAAATGATGTAATCATTAAGGATAGGGATCAACTATCAACATGAAATCTCCAGCTATTTTCACAAACTGGTTTAAATGATTACCTTAACAAAGATCTTCCTACCCTTTCTTACCTCTCATCTAACTTGCCCATATTAATAACATGGGAAGAATTAGAGCATAGCTTTATGCTTTGGCCAAGATCCTTGCATATCACAATTTATGATTCAATACAGACAGAAACCAAAGTATACATTAGGTTATTGGCCTACCACCTTTTCTTATTCTAGGCATTCCTTTGCCCAACATTAGATCATGTTAGGTTCACAGTTCATAATGATAGGTTGCATATTGTGGTGGGAAAATGAAACTTTCTTGTTATGTTACTTCTGATTGCATTTATTTAAGTTGCTTGACGAATAAGTTAGTGTCTCCCTATTCACTAGCTTGCTAGGTTGTGTGTTTGTCCCTCTCCTGTTCAAAGTTGCATAGACTATAATTTGGGTTTAGATGGCTGACATAAGGCTGAAAGTGGGTCATCTGGCATAGTCAGACTGTAATAGGTGAAATCATGGATCCACCAACCAAACCTTGTCAAGATGGAATACAGCTTGTTGGTTAGCAGCTTTCTTCAGGTCTCATCTGCTATAATTTACTTGTATATATGTTTTGAAACTTTGCATGGCAATTTTTTTAAGTTTTGAAAGCAAATTATCTGCTGGTGGTCTCACATCGAACCGTCTGAGTGCATTTCACAGGTGTAGGGTTTCTGGTCATAGATTTAAAATTCTAACATTTTAGGATTTTCAAAATATCAAGTTTCTATTCATTCATTTTGTCACTAGCTGCATTTGTTTCTTAACGTGCCCACTTACATGCTGCTCTTTTTACATGTCCTTCCCCTTTATTTTTTGTTGTCAATCAATTGGACGATACACATAAGCAACTTCATGCCCGGTGAGTTTCCAGACCTTGGAAAGTCTTGACTACCTCAAGTGTTAATAGATATGACCTTCAAATGAGGCCACAAAAGTTAATGATTGTTGGACATCTCTCACCCTCTCAAAGATCTTTCTTTAAAGAATCAAATCTTACATGTCATCATTAATATCCTTAAATTACACCTACCAGAATGCACATCTTAGTTACTTGATGAAATTACACTTGCACCATCTTTTTAGATATTTAGCATGCACATACCCTCTTGAGTTCTTATTGCCTTTCTCATCACCCTACTTTCATGCTGAATGACTACTAGGCTGTTTAACAGACTGGAGAATGGATAAGTTCATGATCATCTTGTATTTGCTTGGCTGGCTCGATATCTTATTTCCCATTCATAAATTCTGAAGTGACACATTTGATGTAATTCAGGTTGATATGAGAGCAAGGATACGTGGGAATAAGGGCTACTAGGTGGAGCTGGCCTATGCATGCGGAAAAACATTTCCACTGGGGAAGCTAACCACTATGAATTGATGTGGTCCAAGATCTGACCCAAGAGTTTATTCATTTTCCGATAAATTTGTCATTCAACATCACTATCTCTATACAATGATTTTTGTAATCTAATATCAGAAACAAAGTCTACCCTCAAAAAATAATATCAGAATCGAACTGATGGTTCAGCAATTATTGCCCCTTTTATGAAAGAGGTGAGATCTTCTCTGGGTTCTGGTCAGCTGATTTATCCAGGAATGATGGCCATGGACGCTGTTACACCATTCTTCTTAATCTCATGTCTTGCTTCAACCAGGGCAGTAAAGGAGCAATTCCTGCTTGACCTCTGGTCGAGCTCCGGGTGAAAATCAAAAACAGAGCACTCTCCACGGCTTTTATTTGAGCAAAAGATTGCTCCAAATTTTATTTATGTTCTTTTTGTCAAGTCTTTTGTTCATATTTGCTCTCAGAGTGGATAGAACCTGGTGGAATTTAAGCTATTTATCTAGATATCGCGAGATCATGTCGGCTGTTTGTTTGTTTGTTTGGCCTTAGATCCAGTATTGTGGTCCAATAGATTTTTTCATGAAAAATTTATGCTAGGAACATCAGTTGATGATTTGTTTTCAATGAATTTGGAGCCTTCAAGGGAATTTGCATAGGACATAAAATCAAAGCTTAATGATGACTGACAATGGTTTATAAAGACTTGCAAAATATCTAATATACAACTATGAAGGGAGCAGGATAAAGGGGACAATATGGACCAAGATAAATGATCCAATCATGTGGGATTCTATGGAAGATGGGTATGGTGGAGTAAACTGTAAGCTAGATGGAAGTATTTGACTCAACATTTTAGAACGAAAGATTAATCATTAACCTAAACATTTAAAATAGCTCAAACACGAACCATATTTAGATGGTTTATGTCTCCATAGCTTCTACAATTCATCAAGGGCGAGGTGGTCGAGATTGGTGAACATCCATCCTCTAGAAATGAGACCTGCGGCCAGCGGGAGCTCGTACTAATGGACAGGACATGTCAAGTCTGGTAAGTAGAATAAGGATGTATCTAAAAAGAGATACCTGCCCCTCAATTTCCAAAGCTCTACCTCTTCAAAATTTGATCAAAAAAAAAAAAAAAGAGAAAAATACATAGCGGGTTCTAGTGGCACGTTCCAAGTGTCTCATTGTTTCAAGTACCCTACTTGACCTCCATTGCCATCATCTTCAGGTGGGATTACACAATTTCTTTTTTTTCTCTAAAGGTTGTAGTTGATATTAGGCAATAATTATAGCATTCCTTTAATATTAATTACTTAGTATTGATGATTATAATACAATTTCTTAATACATGCGTTTTTTCATCCTATTACACAGCATGAGTTTCTTGCTAGTATCCTTTAAAGACCCACCTATGTATGAGTTGTCATGGGGCCATGAATTATAGAAAATTTTATGAAAATCATGATACAGAGGAATAGCCATTAGTAGCATTAACATGCTTCAACTTGACTCTATGTGTGTATGGTCAGTTGAAGTCTGGTTCAAGGATCTAGTTCAAAACTTAAAACTATTTGGAATTGCTATTGACAATAGAGCTTTTGGAGCTTTTAATAGTAGAGTTTTTGAATGTAAAATATTTCTACAAAGTTTTTTACTGTTTAGTAACTATATTTCTAAAGTGCTGTGAAACATTAAACATATGTTTGATAACTAAAATGAGAAAAAATATTTGATATGATAAAAAAAAGATATTGTATAATATTATACAATAGAGTATAATATAATATATTATTATATATTAAAATATATACTATATTATATATGTAATATAATATTGAATACTATAGCATAATAATACAATATGATATATGATATAATGTAATATAATTATGTATTATTAATAGTAAATTATTATTACTATATAATATAATATAATATAATATTATAATATAATTTTATTATGATTATAATATAATATATAATATAATAAATAATATCATAATATACTATAACAATATAATATAAATAATATAATGGATTATAGTTTAATCTAATAATAGATTATATTATAGTATTATAATATAATAATATTATAAATATTATATTATATTATGCTTATAATATAATATAAGAATATATTATATTATAATTATATATTTTATAATAATATAATATAATATACTATTAATAATATAATATTAATTTATTATTACATTATTTTAGTATAATAATATAGTATGGTATGATATGATATAATATATAAAATATAATTATGAGATTTACTAATGGATATTTTGGTCATTAGAAAAATTTCATTAAAATCAAATAACTTCTTGACACTGGCTAGAAAGCACTTTGAGGAGAAGCTCTAAAGTAAAACTTTTTCAAGTAGACTTTTTCAGCTTTCTCATAATGTCAAAACAATTTTTTAATTTTTTACCAATACTGCTATACCATCTAAAAATATTTTAGAGTCAGAAAATATTTTCTAGCCCTCCAAAAGCTTTGCCAAAAAGGGTCTAAATCTACTATGGTTCTTTCACGTGAAATCATGGCATTAAGAGTAATTTTAAGTCAATAAGATATCTCCACCTCCAATGCAATATAAATTATCTTAATTTGAATTTATTGATTTTGAAAGTTTTGAACCTTGTGAAAAATTGTCAGAATTTGAAGCCAGATATTCTTATTACCGCTGAAATCTGGGACTCAGTCAAAAAAGCTGGAGCAATGGCGCATCCTTCTGAAAGAGAATCCTATAAGGCAAGTCCTGACCGGAGTTGGCTCCGGTGGAGATCCTCTGACGTTCAAGTCAGAAATTAAGAAAACAGATGAGAAAGAGTAGAGAGATTATTCACATGTGTACTTTAGGGGATCCCCTAGAGATCTTTTTATAGGCGAAGGTTGGAAGATCATTTCAGACAGGTTACGTGGCCGATTTAGATGCGATGTGATGAAATTTTCATATAAAATTTTTGAAATCAGACGGTTACACCTACCTTATTAGCCCTGAAACCATCGTAAGAGTCTTTGAAATTTGAAATAATGGCATGAATTGGATTGGATCGGCTTCTTCTATTGAGACTTTGATGAGATCCGATGGAGACAGATGCTGAAAGAAAGAAGCGGTTGGAGTCAACTACATTCGGTAAGATGAGACCGATGAAGGCTGAAGTATGCCTGGAGCTAAAGTCCAAGGTCGGCTAATTTAGATCTCAGATTCCTTGTAGATATTAGATAGACATCAGATACCGGTTGTCGTGGAGACTGGAATAGGCTTGATATCGGAGTCGGGATAAGGCCGAACTTGGGGCTGGTTGGTCCTAAGTATTCTACTTAGGGAGCTCTGAGAGTCAAGAATCGTCAGGAGCTAAAGTTGGAATCAAAGGGTTCCAAGTTGTACATTGGATAACTTCAGATGCTTCTTATAAGAGAAACAAATTTCTTCGGGGTCACACACTTCTATTCATGATTGTGCTATAGCATCAACCTTGTATATCGTATCATCTATTCTTCTGTTAATCCATATCTTTGGCCTAAATGACAAATTTTTTTCAACACATGCCCCCTTACTTTTGAGTTCGATGTGAACGAAGAAAGTATATGAGTTCAGATTTGCCAAAAACATGTTGTTCTTCCGACTGAAATGGCACTTGTAGTTCTTAGGCAGAGCGAATGGTCATATCAATCAAGTAATCATGACAGAAAGATGGTTGGTAGAATTTAAAAAATGGTATTCTTTGTTTCTCGCATAGATTATTAATGGGTCAACTGGCATCTCCTGCAAGCCAACAGAATCGTGTCAAATGTCAATCATTGGATGCTTGGATAGGATTTGATATCTGGATGGTTTTAATTTTCTGTGCCTATAAAAGAGGTGGTGTTCTCTACCTTTCTCTTTCATATTTCTGGACCCTTCCGAGCTTTTTCTTTTTCTCTTTCGCTTTTCTTCCCTGCTTTGAAAGCTTTTTTGGTTGTTGGCGGCTCCTCTTTGGATTGCTGCCTTTGATTATTACGGAATCCCATTTTTGTCTCCTATACTGTGTCGTTGCAGGTTGATCTTTTTTTTCTTGTTTCATTTCTCTTTTGTTTCTTTATTCCGACCACCCTCCTTTTTGTTTTTCTTTCTCCTTTGCGTCTTCTAATGACGGATTTTAAGAGTCTTAGTGAAGACTGATCTTTTGAGTCGTCTTTCTTTTTAGAGAAGCTCCTACTAGTGTGGGCGAATGGTATGGTGTTACTCCCCCCTTTGTCCCTAACACAATTGGATCTAGATTAGGCACGGACAACTTGAGTCGTATCTGCACTTGATATAGGATCTCGATTGTCTTTGAGTTAGAGCCTCCTGGGTGACTGGTAGAGTCGGCAATCTTCCTCTGGGTAGGATCGGTCTGTATAAAGAGACTTTTAAAGCCTGACTTAGGCTTCCTATCCATCTCTTTATTGTCAGCTCTTCTGTTTTTTTGATCTCTCTCTTTATTCTATTATTTCTAACTCTTTCGTTTTATCATCGACTTTCTTGTTCTTTATTCTAAAGCTGGGATCTAGCTTTCTCTTTCTTTTTTTTGATCTTTCTATACTATAAAGAGGCATATCGATGATTGATGGTACATCTCTCCTTTGAGAGAGTCTCCTCTTTGATAAGAGGGGTTCCTTCTTCGGTGCATGGTTGGAAGGATCAGTTTTTTTTTTTTTCGAATCTTTCTGTAGAGAAGTAAAATTTTCACACTGGGGTCGGTCGAGGAATTCTGCTTTCTGGATCCCGATGTTTGGAGATGAAGACTTAGAGCACTCCGCAACTTTAAGGGGATACAGAATTCTCCCATTAAAGGAGTTATTATCGAAGCAAGCTCTCTTCAATGCTGGCATCAATCCGACCGCCCCAGAGGTGAAGATTTCTCTAATCTTTCTGATGTTCATTCTTTCTATCTTTATAGATACTGACTCTTCTACTATAGAAATGAGGTCTGAAGAAGTGAAGAAGCTATCGAGAGGTTTGTCGAAGAGGAAGGTGCCCTCTTCGTCCACCGACGTTCAGAAAAAATCTAAAGCTTTGGGTGAAAGTAGTAAGGAAGTGGTTCTCCCAACTCTACCTCAGGAGGGGGCCATTTTGGTTTCTCCCCTTCAAACTCGACCTTCAAAGTCGATTATGCTCCCTACCCCTCGGACTAGCTTAACCTAGGTGGAGTCAAACTCGATCGGGGGGTCAATGGACTAAGGATAGGATTCGGATTCATCACACATCAGGGATGTCTCGATAATTAGAAGACCACCTATGGCATCCTCAGAAATATGCTTTTGATGCCTACTTGAAAGAGGTCGAATGGGAGAGCTGCACGACGCAACAAAAATAAATGGTCTCCACCATAGTGAGAGTAAATCCAGCCTTATTTCTCCCTCTCTTTTTCCCTCCTTTTTAGAACTTCTTTCCCTATGGGTATAGACGGGGCACTACACTGCTACCCTTATCAATAAGATAGGTGATGCTGAAGGGGAAGTAACTGAAGTGCGTAGAAAGCATGAGTTAGCCGAAACTTCTGAGGCCGAAGCTAAGTTGAGGGCAGAGGCTGTAGAAGCTGAGATCACTCATTTGAAGAGGGTGCTGAAAGAAGTCAAAGCCAATCTAACTTTGGAGAAAGAAAAGAGATTGGAGGCGCAAGCCAAAGCCATCGATATGAAGAAGAAGGCTGTTGAAGCCAGATGCACGATCGTGGAAGCCTTCCACACGTCTGATGAGTTTTTGGATAAGAAATATATCTTCGGTTAGGATGCCTTCAATACCAATTAGGACATCTGCCTTCAAAAGATGGCTGCACAGTTTCTGGACTTAGACTTAAGCTTCCTAGATCAGATAGGAGAGGAAGAGGAAGAAGAAGGGGCCGAGAGAGGTGTTGCAGAGGAGACTTCAGTTGCCAAGACCACTGAAGGAAACTCCAAAGCTACTCCACCCTCAGAGAACAGTCTCGCATCCATCCTTGTCGAAGCCACACCAATTTTGCCACTATAAGTGGAGCTGGAGCAGCCAGCTATAGTTGTTCCAAGCTCGTCGGCCAATCCTCATATCGAGGTCAGAAACAACTAAATCTATGTATCTTTTCTTTTTCTTTTCTTGTCAATATAATAGAAAGATTTGAAATCAATAAAAAAGATAATTTTTATCCATATTCTTCAATTGTGTCTGTTTGTGATGCTTTTCTTAGTTGGTTAGGTGTGATTGTTGCGATCGCATGTTTACTTAGTATCGCACTAAGCATCTGCCAATTGTCTTGCCTTTGAGGGTTCTGATAAAAAATCTTGAAGAAAATTTATGCCGAGCTCAACGAGATGCCGCTGAAGTCAAAGAGAAACTCTAAAAGTTGAAGAAGAGTAATGAGGAGGCTTCGATGGAGATAAGATATTTAAGAAAGCATCTGAAATAGAGGAACAAAAAATACTTCTCCAAGAAATGTAGGCTGACCAAAGAGTGTAATAGATTTGCGAAGTCTGTCGAAGATACTAACTGAAGGATGGGTGCGATAAAGATTCTTTTCAATGAATGATTGTGGAGGGCCCAAGATGAAATATTGGAGCTGAAGTATACCATCACATCAGGTAAAGTTGGCGATGAAACTAAAGAATAGATTAACCAACTTCAGGGTGAACTCCATTCGATCGAAGGTACAATTAGAAAACTTCATTGATTAATGAATGTGAAGAGATCAGCAATCGATGACATTAGAGTGAACTTATTTTGGCTCGAAGAATAATTGCTGACCTTTCAGGAGCTTTGAACAAGGATAGGTCTACAGTGACTGAACTCCGAATCCAACGATTGAGAGCATGACTGCTGCTGAACATGCTAAGGTGACTATTAGGCTATTGGAGGATCAGCTCGCTTCAACTCTGCACGATGCGACTATTGCAGTTGGCAATGTATCAACCCGATCAATCGACGTTGGCTTCGAGGAATGCGGGAGATTAGTCAGATGATTTTTTTCAAAGTCGATTCCCATCTCCCTGCTCCTATGGATTCAATAGCCAAAGGAACATCAGGCATCGTGGCTAGAAGAATATTAGATGCTATAACTTCACCAACTGAAGGTAGATCTTTCAATTAATCAATGTAGCTTTTCCTTTGCCGCCCCCCCCCCCCCCCAATGCTTTTTTTTTGTAGATGTTCATCTTGCAACTTTTTGTAAGAAGTTTGCTAATAAAAATGAAGTTTGAAACTTCTATTTTACCTATGTTTGCTATCTTGTAGATTATGTCATAGTTCAAATTTAATCTATTTATGATCCTCACATTGAGGAAATTTATGGAGATGCCCACAAAATGACCATTTCTTTGGATTTGACCACGTACATGGCTGAAGTTGGCGGTCCGAGGATCCTTGTAGATTAGCCCTCACTTGTTATCGAGGTCAGCGGACTGAAGATCCTTATAGGTTAGTCCTCCGAAGATCCTTTTATGTGAGTCTTTGTTTCTCGATCAATCGGGGTCTTCGTGGATGTTGGCTACGCTGAAAAGAGAGCATGGCCTTTGGGGATTTTGATCAGTTAGCCCCCACTTTCCGAACCGTCGAGATCTTCTGCCCATGTAGGTTGGATTGGTGAGAGCGGGGTTCTTATAGATTAGCCCCACTTCTCACATGGCTAAGGTCATTATGGGCCATCAGCTTGCTGAGGAACAAGTGGCCTTCAGGGGTCCTTGTAGATTATCCCTCACTATTTAGCCACCAAGATCTTCACCGAAGATTGAAAAAAGAATAGTTGCACCTAAAGTTTCTCTTGGAGTTTGGGGGTATTAACAGTAGGCTCTACATTAGTCGAAGTTGGTCTGCGAGTCAGCTTATTGAAAACCCAAGTGCCCGTTCGTGATGCACCTTGGACTCGATTTGTCATAATGACTAGTGGAGTCTTCTGAGAGAATAATAGACTGAGAATTTATTGTAGGTTGTTTCTAATCACCAAGTGATGAGTCTAAGCGATTCTAGAAGCATCCCATGGACTGTATTTTGATAACGGAGATGTGCAACAAAAGACGACGACGATTGACATTTTGGAGTTGGATGCGTGGCATGATTTGATTGGTAGTTGAATGGACGTATGTCACTTGAAACCTCTATAAATAGCCTTCTTTTGTGGCAGATAGACTCACAAATTCCTGCCTTCTCTTTCATCGACCTGTGACCATGGAGCCTACCCCTTGACAAATCAAGGAAGCAACCAAGAAAAAGAATTTGTATTTGAAGGGGAGGGTCCCCATCAAGCATGCGAGGGCTGTGTCATCGGGGCCTCTGGGTGTGGGCAATGCACCCCTCCACCAAGGGTTTCAAGCAAGGGATCCTCCACCATCATAGGAGTGGTCCATCTTGTGGAAGGAACCATCTCTCTGACCACGATTGCTGGATGAGCTCCTAAACAGGTGGTCGTCGAAGTGAATTATTTTGTAGTGAAAAACCTATCAGCATACAATGTCATCTTAAGTTGGTCTGGACTGAATACTCTTCGAGCTATAGTATCGACCTATCATTTGATGGTAAAATTTTCTACTCCATATGGGGTCGGTGAGCTCTGAAAAAATCAACAGCTTACGAAGGAATGCTATATAGCGACTTTACGTGGGGCGACACCCATAGAACAGCCAACGGATGAGCTAGATGTATGAAATGAGCTAATTGAATAAAGGGGTCATCCGATGGAGGATATTATCCCAATATCGATCGATGAAGATCCAAATAAAGCGATAAAGATCGGCTCAAATTTATGTGAAGAGGATCGTCGGTACCTTATCTTTTTTCTCCAGACTAATGCAGACGTATTGGCTTGGTTGGCCTCTAATATGCTTAGCAACGACTTGGAGGGTATAGTTCATCGGCTCAATATGGATCTGAAGCATTGCTCGATCAGACAAAAGAAGCATAGTTTTGCTCTCGAGCAACAAAAGGCCATACAAAAGAGGTGGACAAACTTTTAAAGGTAGGGTTCCTCCGAGAAGTTTATTATCCAGAATGGTTAGCCAAGGTTATCCTCATTAAGAAGACTAATGGGAAGTGGCGCGCATGCATCGACTATACCGACTTCGACAAGACATGTCTAAAGGATAGTTATCCTTTGCTTTGCATTGATCAATTGGTGGATGCGACCTCAGGGCATCAACTCTTATCATTCATGGATGCATTCTCTGGATACAACTAGATAAGGATGGCATCCAAGGATGTAGAAAAAATCTCTTTTGTTACTGACCAAGATCTTTTTTGCTATAGGGTCAGAACATTCGACCTAAAAAATGCAGGTGTGACCTACCAATGACTCGTCAACAAGATCTTTAAAGAAAAAATTGATAGAAATATGGAGATATATATTGACGATATGCTTGTCAAAAGTAAAGCTGTCGAGCATCACATTACCAACTTTGAGGGGATGTTTGCCATGCTGCGGTGCTTTCAAATGAAGCTTAATCCTAGCAAATACGCATTTGGCATCACCTCCGATAAATTCCTCGATTTCATGGTGTCTCAAAGAGGGATCAAGACAAATCCAAAAAAAAATTAAGCTTTTCAAGAAATAAAACCTCCAAGAACGATCAAAGAAGTACAGCATCTAATTGGAAATATCACAGCTTTGAATAGATTTCTCTCAAAGTCGATCGAAAGGAGTCTCTCCTTCTTTAGAGCTCTTAAATAGGAGAAGAAATTTCAGTGATTGAACGAGTGTCAAGCCACATTTGATGATCTAAAAAGATATCTCGGCTCACCTCTCCTCCTAAGTAAGTCAGAACCTAGAGAAGTGCTATACTTGTATCTTGCTATTTCACCCTTGACGATCAGTTCGGTCCTCGTCCGACAGATAGTCAAGGTGCAGAAGCTGATTTACTATGTTAGTCAGATGCTCCATGATGTCGAGACTAGATATACGAAACTTGAGAAGGTAGTTTATACTCTTGTGATATCTTTTAAAAGACTACATCCATACTTTCAAGCACATACCATCACCGTCCTCACCGACCAATCTATCGAATCAATACTCTATCGACCTGATATCTCAGGATGACTAGCTAAAGGAGCCATTGAGCTAAGAGAATTTGACATCAAATACCTACCTCGACCGTCTATCAAAGCTCAGGCGTTGGCCAATTTTATCCTAAAATGCACCATCCCAAATAAGGAATAGAATAGTGAGGAGGTAGCTCTAATGGCCGATGAGTGTTGGGTTCTCCATGTAGACGGTTCTTCAAACACTACAGCTTTGGAAGGTAGATTGATCTTGACTAGCTTAGATGGAGTGGTTATAGAGTATGCACTGTGATTTGGATTCTCCACCTCCAACAATGAAGCTGAATATAAAGCATTGGTGATTGATCTGAGAATGACAAAGAAATTGAGCATCGGGCACCTTAGAGTTCATAATGATTCTCAGCTCATCGTCGATTAGGTTTCAAGGAGAATATGAAGCGTGGGAGTCGAACATGAGAAAATACCTACAAAGATCAAGGATCTTGCCTCCAACTTCGCCACCATGAGCATCCAACAAATATCGAAGGCAAAAAATGGGCGGGCCGATCTCCTCTCAATGCTCACAATGCTCGGTGTGACTGATCTGAAAAGAAACTCATACCTTGAAACTCTTGAGAAGTCGAGCATTGAAGAGTCCTCCGTGATGCAAACAGATCCCGAATCGAGCTAGATAGATCTGATCTTGTGCTACCTACAAGATAGGGTGTTGCCTACTAATCGAGATGAAGCCAAAAAGTTGAGGAACCTTGCACCACAATACCTTTCTATGATAGATGATTATACAAAAGATCCTTCATTGTGCCCTTACTTCGGTGCCTCCATCCCTTAGAAGCTGAATCGTCCTACGAGAAGTTCACGAGGGGACCTGTAGCAATCATTTGGGGGGCAAGGCCCTTGCCCATAAGGTGTTACGACAGGGATGCTTTTGACCGACCATACAGAAGGATGCTGCTGACTTGGTAAACAAATGCAATCAATGTCAAAGAACCTTGAACATTCAGCATCGACCCTTAACCCCTCTGGCTCTGATTATAATGCCCTGGTCCTTCGCCCAATGGAGGATGCACATCCTCGGGCTTTTCCCCATCACAGTGGTGCAGAAGAAATTTTTGCTCATCACGATCGATTACTTTACTAAATAGATAGAAGCAGAAGCATTAGCAACCATCACAGAGGTCAAATTTTACTAAACATTTTGACCTGCTGCGGGCCATCATCACCGATAATGGGTGTCAGTTCGACGATCTAAAGTTCATAGGATTCTGCAATGAGCTCAATATTTCTCACAGATTGACTTTAGTAGCTCATCCTCAGAGCAATGATGAAGTTGAGGTGATGAACAGGACCTTGTTGCAAGGGCTAAAGGCTCAGTTAGGCCAGGCTAAAGGATTATGGGTTGAAGAACTATACCATGTGCTCTGGACATATCACATGACTCAATGGATTTCAATTGGAGAGACCCCCTTCAAGCTGGATTTCAGGATTGAGGCCATCATACCTTTCGAGCTCAGTTTGTCTACACTGAAAGTGGAGGAGTTCGATGAAGATAGAAACTCCATCAGACTAAGGGCAAACTTAGACTTATCAGAAGAAACTCGAGAGCGAGCACGGATTCGGATGGCCAACAATCAATAGAGAGTAGTTCGATATTACAATTCTCGAGTTAAAAAAAATTAGTTCTTACTGAACAATCAATTCTTCGTCGAGCTAAAGTTTCTTGTCCGACCGAATGATCAAAGTTGATAACAAACTGGGAAGGTCCGTACCGTATTACTGAAATAGTTCGGCTGGGAGTCTATCGTCTTTGTCGGCTTGACGGAACTCCGATTCCTAGCACTTGGAATGGCGATAACTTGCGTATCTATCACCCTTAAATTATAATTTTTTATTGAATTGAATAATAATTTTTTTTTATAGAATCATGTGTTTTTTTTTAAATAACACATGCTCCTCGTCCATGGATGAGGTGCAGAACATGTCTTCTATGTTGTTCTCTATGCAGATCTTTATCGTACACTCTTCGATCATGATCGAGGAGTGGTATGCATCTCCATGTGGATCTCTATGATACGCTCCTCAATCATGATTGAGGAGCGGTATGTATTTCCATGCAGATTTCCAATGCATGCTCCTCTGCCATGATCGAGGAGTGGTATGCATCTCCATGCGGTTCTCCATCGTGTGCTTCTCGACCATGACTAAGAAGTGGTATGCATCTCTATGCGGTTCTCCATCGCACGCTCCTCGATCACCGCTCCTCGATTATGATCGAGAAGCAGTATGCATCTTCATGCCATTCTCCATCGCACGCTCTTCAACCACGATCGAGGAATGGTACATATCTCCATTCGATCTCCATCGCATGATAATTGATTTCCACCTACCGAACTGTGACAGTTGTTCCACTTGGAGATAATTGATTTCCACTCCTCATCATGAAAAAAATGACCTAAAGGTGGTGGACGGCCCACACAATACTTGATACAGGTCGGACATCCAATTACAATAAGGCGGTTGATCTCCATGACTTGTTGATACAGTAATGAAGAAAAAGAGTAATTTCATTTAAAGAGAAATTTTTACAAAATACTGGTTAGTCCGATATAAAAATATCTTAGCAAATGTCGAGGTTTACAAAAAGAACTAACCTACATCTATGCTTGGGCATGCCTGAGCTGAGATACAAAAACTTAAGCTCCCTCGGGAGCATGAAACTCGCCGACCTCAGCATGATCGGAGAGGATGATGATGGCTGGAGACAGAGCTAGTGCCACCTCTTCGATCATCCGATCTTCGTGAATCGAACTGAAGAGCTCCTCGACCCACAGCCCTTCATCTCTGACTTCGCCGACCTCCTCCTCCTCATCGTTTGACTCCAAGGATCTGAGGTTGAGGTCAGGAAAATGATTTTTGACCTTCTCTTTAAAGTATTCGATCCCCTGCAAGTATGAAGTCGAGCCGTACGCTACCTAGATATCCCAAAACTTGATCGAAGATCGAAAGGCTTCGACCGCAATGACCTTGGTGGTTGCTAACCTCTCCTAGTATTTCTTCTTCTCGACTGACAGTCGAGCTTCAGCATCAGCTCAAGCCTTGGTGAGCTCAGACTCAAACTGCTTCATCTCGACTTGCAGTGACTTGTTCTCATCTTCAGCCTTCAGCTTGTGTAGTTGGGCATCATCTGTCCTTCGGGTGGCCAAAGTGGCCTTTTCCTCGGCCTCCTTTAAAATTCATCGAGCTTCATGGATCATCTCCAAGAAATGATCGAAGTAGTGGATGAGCTACAAAAAAAATTAATCAAACTAAAATTAATTAAAAATTAAGTGGAAATATCTGAATGAACCAAGGAATGGCAATAGATTGTCACTTACTCAGAGGAGTCCCATGAATCATGGATTAAGAATGCCCCACCTTCAATGTTGAAGGCTTCAATATCGGCTGGCAGTAAAGCTGACCTAAGCAAAGATCAGGCAAGCCGATAATCACCGACGGCCTTCCTAATGTCTGGGGCCTCGATGTCCTATAGAACTTCTATCGGAGGAGATACCTCAATCGATAGGTCGGTCGGACGAGAAGACATGCGCACTGAAATTTGAAGGATGCTCAAACTTCGCTACAACTAGGATGCAAAAGGCTGAGGGGTAGTCTCCCTCGGCATGACGGGGCGAAGGGGCTACACAGCCTTCGCTGGTGCTAATTCCTTTCTCGGAGGAGCACTGTTGGGCCTCGAGCAAACCCCAACCGCAGGCTGGGCGAGGATGGCCTTAGTTCAGCCATACTTGAGGGCTGGGGCCGCACTCGCCTTCTGTAGAGATTCTGTGGTGCCCTATAGTCTTGGAGGTGATCACAGATGGAGTCGGTTCGATAGGCTCCAGATTCGCTATGACGGACGCAGTTATAGGCTAGGACAGGAGTAGTCCTATGGTGAAGATGATGCATAGCTCTCTACGGACTTGACGTTCAGACAATGAGGACTTCAAGGGGCTTTGACGTGGGATAACCCTAACAAAAAAAAAAAAATTAATCCTAAAGATCAAGCTCATTTCTGTTCATCAATAACAAATCACGTCCGACTGGTGACATCATTATTCCCAGGATCGACAGTATAGTTGCCTATACTTTACTTAGGAGGCATGATTGATAGATACGAGATAAAAATAAGATCAATCTAAATGATGCAGATGAACGTCATTCTAAAGATCAGTAAACAACTAGTAATAAGAAAGTACATAAACAGATAGCAGAAATTAAACATGCTCACGAGTAAATATAAAAAGAAATATGAATGGGATGAGGAAGAATAAAATATTAAATTCGTGAGAAAATTTAAGAAAATGATAAGAATTCAGATTGTGATAGTTAAGAAACTATCTTGATTAGGTCTTTATCAATATTGAATCTAACCGAAATAAATAAAAATCAAAGATCAACTGAGAAAGAATGAAGGTCTTTGACAGCATATGATCTGTAGAATAAGGGATCACTCTTTTCTCTCATCACTATAGACGAAAATCTTGGAGGAGACAGACTTTTCTTGATGGGATAGGCTTGCATGGATAGATGGTGAAGTCGAATCGGGATCATAGGAATACTGGATCTCAAGGAGATGAAGATTAAAGGGATAGAAAAGAAAATGGGCCTCACACTCTCCCTTTGTGGGATGACTTTGGATCTCACACCTTCTCCTTTTCAGAGTGATTGATACAAATATTTGTGGGCTTGTAAAATCATTCATTGTTCTCTTCATAAAAATACAAAGGTTTATATAGGACCCTAGGGGTCCTATTTCTTTAGAAATCTCTTATCTTTTACATGAAAAAAATTAGTCCTTCCATAAAAAAATAAAGCATTATGTCTGATTTTCAAATAAAGTAATCTATCATGGAAAAAAAATCAGTCCTTCAATAAAATATGTAGGTAGCTAAGAATTCTTAAGAAATCTTAGGAAAGAAATGAAACTCCATGTGGGTGCTTGATGCTTAGCACAACTTGGCATGAGGATCCCTGAGCGAGGCACATGTTGGCATGCATATTTTCTCCCTGGGCGTGTAGAGAGTTGTAGCTCCAAAGGTAATATGGACAAACCCAATACAAATCGAAGTATGGCCCTATGGATCCAAAACTAAATGCTTCAAGATAACTTTATTGACTGAAAATAAATAACTGAAGTAGAGTCAATCTAATAGAGCTTCTTCAATCCAAATCGAATCCAAATCATGTCATTGACTTTTGATGGCTCTGGTGTCCGCACCAATTCTCCCAGGATGGGAAAAACTCGATCATGTCGAGTATGGGTCAATTTCGCTCTAATGATGCTTAAGCAAATTGGGATTAATTCACTGTAGCTCTTCTCGAGTGATCCAGATATCTTCCGACTTCGATCGATCTCACCATCTATCAAATACTGCTAATAGCTTCGACTCCAGATGGAGAGGATCTGATCATCCAAAATTCTCTCAATCTGATCGTATTTTGTTGACATTTTGGCTGGTGGACACTCAGGGACAGGCTTGCTCTCAAAGGTTAGTTCAAGCTCAAATGACTCACTAGGTATCCGAGTTGGCTCTTTATAGGCGATAAGATCTGTAATATTAAAAATAGAGCTAATTTCAAAGTTAGAAGGTAAGTCCATAACATACGCATTCGATCTGATTTTCTTTATGATCTTAAACAGACCTGCTCCTTGGACATGTAACTTCTTTATGGTTCTGGGTGAAAACTGTTCAGACCTCAATTGAACCATCACATAGTCTTCTTCTACAAACTCTTGGATACATCGATGAGAATCTATATTCTATTTATAAATTTTATTGTTAATGCTAATTTTTCTACTGATATCTTTATGCAGACTCTTGATGTGCTGTGCAAATGACTCTACAGATTCAAAAATCCTAGCATGCATAGGCAGTGGGATGAGGTCTATTGATTTTTTAAATTGATATCCATGAACTATTTCATAAAGACTCATGCCAATGAACCTATTAACAGAGCTATTATATGCAAATTCAGCTCGAGACAGCAAAAGATCTCAGTTACCCATATGTTTCCCAATTAAGCAATGTAACAGATTTTCAAGACTCCTATTGACCACTTCGATCTGACCGTCTATTTGTGGATGATAAGCAGAAAAAAATTTTAATTTTATGCCTAGAAGGTGCCATAGAGTTTTTCAAAAGTAGCTCATAAATTTAACATCTCTATCAGACATAATAATTTTAGGCAATCCGTTTAGTCTAACAATCTTATCAAAGTATATCCTTGCAACTTTCGATGCATCGGATGTTTGGCAACAAGACAAGAGATGGGTCATTTTTGAAAATCTATTTACAACCACTAGAACAGAATTATGCTTCCTAGCCATCCTAGGTAACCCCAAAATAAAATTCATACTACTATCTTGCCAAGGATAGTCTGGTATAAATAAGGGTGTATATAGGCTGATGTTTTATTTTCTCTGCTTGACCACGGCACACGTTCTACACTAGACAATAATTCGGACGACATCTCTTTTTAAGCTTGACCGAAAGAACTGAGCTTCTACCAACTTTATGATTTTATTCCTACCAAAGTGTCCAGCTAATTTTCCAGTGTGTAGTTCTCAAACTAGAAAATCTCTTAAAGATATACAGGAGATACACAGCCTAGTTTCTCTAAATACGTAACCATCCTGAAGGATGTATTCACTATATTCTCTAGATGGCACTTTATGTAAAGCGGTAAGTATGCTACCAAAATCTGAACACTCCTCATAATCTTTTTTAATCTTACCAAAACCAACAACTTCTATACTAACGGTGGATAGTAAAGTATGACAACAACTCAGGACATCAGCAGCGTGATTCTCTACATCCGCATGGTATTTTAAAATAAAAGTATAGGTTTGCAAAAACTTGACCCACCTACCATGTCTATGATTCAGTTTTTTTGAAAATTCAGAAATCAGAGGGTCTCATAGTTAGAGTACAAAATAAATTCTTACGATAGTAGATAATGTCTCCAGTATCTTAAAGTTTGGATTACCACATAAAACTCTTTATCTAGGTAGAATACTTGAATTTAGAATCGTTAAATTTTTCGTTAAAGTATGCTACCGGATGACCTTCTTGACTAAGGACACCACCAATTCCAACTCCTGACGCATCGCATACTACTTCAAAAATCTTAAAAAAATCAGGTAGACGTAAGATTGAGGTGTGGGTTATCTTGTCCTTAATATCTAAGAAGGCTCTATTGGCTACCCTAGTCCATTCAAAATCTTCTTTTCTATTGCAATCGGTGATGTGAGCAATTATGGTGCTAAATCTTTTTATGAACCTACGATAAAAGGTTGCTAATCCATGAAAACTCCACATGTCATGCACACTCTTGAGTATCGGCCACTCAATTATTGCTCTAATCTTTTCAAAGTCGGCAGATACACCATCGAGGATAACAATAAAATCTAAGAAGATGACACGGTCTGTCATGAAAGCACACTTCTTAGGATTGGCATGCAAGCTTTCTATTCTAAGAACTTGACACACTCTTTAGAGATGGTCCTCCCTAATTCGACTATAGATCAAAATATTATTAAAGTATACGACTACAAACATTCTTATAAACGATCGTAGTACTTGGGTCATCAATCTTATAAAAGTACTAGGGGTATGGATAATCCAAATGGCACCACCATCCACTCATATAAACCATCTTTCATCTTAAAAATAGTTTTCCACTCATCTTCCAGTCTAATTCTTACTTAATAGGAATCACTCTTAAGATCAATTTTAGAAAAAATAGTGGCTCCGGCCATCATATCTAGCATGTCATCTAACCTAGGGATGGAGAAGTGGTACTTAATGGTGATCTTGTTAATGACACGGCTATCTATGTACATCCTCGATGTACCATCCTTCTTTGGAGTCAATAGTGTAGGAACCGCGTAAGGACTCAAACTCTCTCACAAAATCTTTTTTTATCAGCTCTCCAACTTGTCTTTGTAGCTCAGCATGCTCATAGGGTTCAACCTATAGTGGGGTAAGTTAGATAGGGTAAATTCAGAAACTAAATCAATGATGTGTTGAATGTTTCTTATAGGCGGTAAGTAATTTGGAAGATCCTCAGGGAAGACATCATAAAACTCACTAAGAAGGCTAGCTACTTTCTTGGGATAATCTATCTTAGGGTGCTTACGAACTTCTCTCACAGCAAGCATCCAAACTGATAATCCTTCATTCATTGTCGTCTCTAATTCTTTAGCACCTATCAGATGGAGACTTTTCTTCTTGATATTTTTCTTTAGTCCATCGTCTATCTTTCTATTGGTAGTCTTAGGTGAGGAAGGATTAATCGTGATCTTCTTATCCTGATGAGTAAAACTATAAGAGTTGGTTCAGCCATAAATCGTAACATCATTGGCAAACAGTCAAAGCCGACCTAATATGATACTTCCGACTTTCATGGATAAGACATCGCACCAAACATAATTCTGATAAGAATGAAGCTGGATGGGAACACGATATCTAAATTTAATGAGAATTAAGGTGAAATCTATCCAGAACACACGGTATAGGCTGGGATGATCTACAAGAGTTAATCCTAAGTGCTTAACCGTGTCGGTCGAGATAACATTGATACAGCTATCACTATTAATGATATCTTACAAATTTTATCATCAAATTTTATAAAGGTATAAAAAATAGAGGTCCTATACCAGTCTTCACTTTCTTTAGTCTGTGCTAGAACATACCTAACGACTCCAAGCCTAAGGTCTGACTCGAGTGCAACATAACCTAGGATGTCTTCAGTACTATTAAACTGCTCGGTTAAGTTTGGATCAGCTTTATAAACTTTCTCCTCAATATTTTTTAGGATTTCTTCCTCTAATTCTTCGACTAATAATGATCGTTGGGGCATTATGTAGCAAAGTGACCGTAACTATGGCACTTAAAGTAATGAGATCGAGAACTATTTCTTTTGATAACTCTCCTATAGCTCTTTTCTTTTATCTTTTTTTCTTTCAATAGAATTTGTAGATGGAGGTCCTTACGAGGAGTTTGGTTAATATTGGGTCTTGATCCAGAAGGGGTTACTCGGCTGGGTTTAGGACTTTGGAGAGTCGAATATCTAAAAAACCTCTCAAAATCTAAGGCAAGTTGATAAGCTTGTTCTAACATGGTTATCTTTCACAAAAAGAGCTCACGTTGGATATCTTCTCGTAATCCAGCTTTAAACTAGACAAGATAACAACCCTATCTTCAGCTACTCCATATCTCATGAGGTACTTATCAAATCTTGTAATGTACTCGGTGACCAATCTATTCCCTTGAATAAGTCTCTGTCATTGATATAAAAATCTTTGTTGGTAGGAGATGAGGAGGTACTTCTCTCTGAATTTCTCTTTCATCTCATCCCAGACTTCTATTGGATCTTGTCTTCTTTGATTAAAAGATGCTCAACACTTTCGCAATAAAGTCAAACTTGCCTAACCAACTTCATCCTAACAAACCTAACTCTTCTTGCTTCAGATATTTCATACCATCCAAAATAGTGGTCCATATCCGATTTTCAGTTTAGGTACTCTCTCGGATCTAGACAACCATCAAAACTTGGGACTTCGACCTTCACATTCCTAAGGATATGCTTATCTTGGTCAAACTCGATATGGTGCGGGCGTGCCCCTATAGGTCAATCTAATTTTAGATTTTTACCTCTCTGTCCTATAAGCAATTGGAGAGACTCAGATTCAGGTTGTTTCTGCCTAACTTCTTCTAATACTACTATTCTCTCATTCATGGCTTTCATAAAATTCTTCATGTCATCAAACTTTTCAGTCAAAGTATTAATGATGGCTACTGTATTGGGGTCCATATTGTGTTGGGTGGAAAGTAGGATGTTAGTACTGGATACCTAATCTAGTGGTCATACAAATCTAGGATACAGAAATAAGGTGTAGTAAGAAAATTAAAGTGCCTGAAAGTAAATTACGAAACTTAAAATGTGAAAATTTAACTTGGAGAATTTAAATTGCTGAATTTAAACTAAAATCCTAATCAACCGGCTCTGATACCAAATTGATGTGAACAACCCTAACAAAAGAAAAAGAAATCAATCTTAAAAATCAAGCTCCCTTCTATTCATCAACAATAAATCATGTCCGACCAGTGGCATCATTATTCCAAGACAGACAGTATAGTTACTTATACTCTGTTTAGAAAGTGTGATTGATTGATACGAGATCAAAGCGAGATTAATCTAAATGATGCAGATGAATTCATTCTAGAGATCAGTATACAACTAGCAATAAGAAAGTATATAAATAGATAGCAAAAATTAAATATGCTTATGAGTAAATGCAAAAAGAAATATGAATGGGATGAGGAAGAATAAAACATTGAACCTGTGAGAAAATTTGAGAAGATGATAAGAATTTGGATCATGGTAGTTAAGAAAAATCATGATTAGGACTCTTAATCATTTAACCAAACAGATCTATCGATAAAGAACTAGGTCTTTACAACATCGAATCTAATAGAAAAAATAAAAATCAAAGATCAACTAAGAAGGAACAAAAGTCTTGACAGCATATGATTTATAGAATGAGGGATCACTTTTTTCTCTCATCACAATAGATGAAAATTTTAGAGGAGATAAATCTTTCTTGGTGGGATAGACTTGCATGGATAGATGTTGGAGTCAAATCGGAATTGTAAGAACACTGGATCTCAAGGAGATGAAGATTAAAGGGATAAGAAAGAAAGTAGGCCTCACACCCTTCTCTTGTGGGATGATTTTGGATCTCGCACCCTCTTCCTCTCGGAGCAATTGATATAAGTATTTGTGGGCTTGTAAAATCATTTATTGTCCTCTTCATGAAAAATACAAAGATTTATATAGGACCCTAGGGGTCCTAGTTTTTTAGAAATTTCTTATCTTTTACAAGGAAGAAATCAGCCCTCCCATAAAAAAATAAAGCATTTGTCTGGTTTTCAAACAAAGTAATCTATCATGAAAAAGAAATCAGCCCTTCAATAAAATAAGTAGGTAGCCAAAAACTCTTAAGAAATTCTAAGAAAGAAATAGAACTCCATGTGGGCACTTGATGCTTGGCACAACTTGGCATGAGGATCCTTGGATGTGGCACATGTTGGCATGCATATTTCCTCCTTGAGCATGTGGAGAGTTGTGGCTCCAAAGGTGACATGGACAAACCCAATACAAACCAAGTATGGCCCTATGGACTCAAAACTAAATGCATCAAGATAATTTTATTGACTGAAAAATAAATAACTGAAGTAGAGTCAATCTAATGGAGCTTCTTCGATCTAAATCGAATCCAAATCATGTCATCGATTTCTGATGGCTCTGGTGTCCGCACCAGGCTTGGTTGGAGCTTCGGAGATTTAAGGACACAAGATGGAGCAAGAAACCAGAGCCAGAGATGAAGCTACGAGAGAAGTAATAATTTCAGCAGGTTAGTCGATTCAGATTGAGATTGGATCAATTAAATCATAGGTGGGTCGACTCAGTTTCAATCTGAATCGACTATGTCTTAGAAAAATAGAAAACAGACTTCTCGAAAAAATTGATACGGTATGCAGGTTAGTCGATTTAGTCCATTTTGAGTCGACTAAGTCTCAGATTAATTGACTCAGTCTGAGACTGGGTCGACTTAATATCGTGGGTAGAGCAGCATGAATTTTCTGTTTGGATCTAGGATCGGGTTTGATCCTAGAGATCTTAAGGCCTGATTTCGAGGTCTTAAGGGGCTAATTCATGTATGGACTAGGATTTAGTCCAAGGGATTGAGAGCATGCAAGATATGGGTGTATATGGGTTTAGGCGATTGCTTTCATGTGGGTTAGCCAGAGGAGTTTTTGTGCCAGGTTTTATTAGGGTTTGAGAAACCCTAGGATATATAAACTCATTATTATAACAGTTAATGTGTGTGGAATACAATACGGCTTTTCTCTCAAAAAAACCCTCATCTCTCTCCTTCACTTTGGTTGCACACCATCTTAAGAGGGGGAAACAAACCCTAGCCACCACCTCCAAGGAAGGAAGGAAGGAAATCGTTGGTGCCATCTCTTTGGTGCTATTTGCTGGTGATCTCCAGATCTTCACATCCTAGGGAAAGTGCATAACATCTTCTTCCTCTTCATGGCCTGACGAAGAGCTTCAATGTCTTTAGGATTTATCTCTGCACAGAAGATGAGATTAGCCAAAAAGGAAGAAGCGCCGAACTAAAGAAGATGTAAAAAAATTGCTTACCCTTAGGGTCGGTCAGACTCAACCCAACCTTGAATAAAGTCTCCTCGGTAAGGAGCTTGGACATGGAGATTGAGTAAGATCAAAGATCTACGCCAATGCCTCCTCCTCAATGTCTGACAATGTGGGAGCTCTGACCGCCAACCTATGAGGTCAACCCCATGACATATTGAAGTTCTAGGGTTGCTCGATTGAGACAATGAAAAAATGCTCCTTTCAGTTATGTAATGAGAAAGGAGCACCTCGAAAGAGACGATATCCCTTCCGAAGAGAGGCATACCACCATCCGATGTCCATAGGATGCTCCTTTAGTATGAAGCAAGCCCAAAAGAGGTGGATGATTGGTTCGACCCCGAGGAGAAGACAGTGAGTGAAAAAAGCTAGGATTTGACGTCAGGAGTTCGGCACTATACTATAGGGACTTATTCTATATAGGTTAAGAAATTCTATGATCAAAAAATAGAAGGACAGTCTAAGATTGGCCTTCAGGAATTCTTTGTAAAGGCCTACACAACCCTGATGAGGAAGAGCTATCCATTCTTCGAAAATGATGACCTCCAACCTGAACTCAGTCGGGACTTGGTATTTCAATCTGAGAATCTCCAGATCCTCGAGGGTGAGGATGGAGTTCACCCTGAATGGACCAAAGTCTGAAACCTCAAGCCTACCTGAAGAACAAGCTACTTCAGACTCTTGGTCCACGCCTCTCACATCATCACCCGAACTCTAGGAGGATGGGGATGAACTCGACGTACTCATAATGATTAGCAAGAAACTGACCTACAGGATGATGTGGCGAGCAAATGAGGGGCGAAGATGGGGGTCGATAGTGGCTCGTCCTCAACCGAGTAAAATCTCTAGAAAACAAAGTGGCAGAGTTTTCCCTCACAATAGCAGAGATGGTGAAAACCAAAGTTATCATGGCACTATTTATAGAATGCTTGGACGGCTCCGATCTATTATCGATTTATCTCCTCCGATCGGTACATGACAAATGGCAGTCCATGATTGGTTAGGATGTGGCTCCCACGGATTCAATGAACCAATGGTCCAGATTTGAAGATGGTTCGCCTCAAGACGCCGATCATCAACACATGTCAATAGAGGATAGCTCAACGAGATCAGCCCCAATCTTGAACTAGTACTCTCTTTGACCGACCTATCAAAAGCTCGACCTCCAGAGTAGGGGGTATCTATTGTAGATCTGTACCTCGACCTTGACTGTCACATCATCGACACCGATCGAGCTATAAATTATTAATACTTATCAGATGAGTTAACAGTGGTACCTACTTCTTAGCCTAATTCTGATTCTCCTCATTCTTGAACGATCTACTATAGCTCGTACACAACTGATCAATTTGAAACAACCTAAGATCATGTGTGCTCCATGGTCTCCAGAACCTCATCCCTGGATGATCTATTATAGATCGTCCGTAGCCGAGCTATGGTTCTTGCTACCAGATTCATCTCTCTCTCAAATTAAAAAAGTCTAGATATAGTAAAATTTCTCTGCAATCAAGTCTCTCATAAAAAAAATATTTTATCTAAATCAATTTGTGTGACAAATCCGAAAGCCTATCCAGACTCCAAGATGGATTTGACTCTAACTCCTCTCCTATAAATAAAGAAGCTTCAGGATCCTCAAAGTAAGCTCTCAACTCCCTATTCTCTCCTTTCATTGTTCTCTATCTCCTAACTTGAGTGTCGAATGGTCTTCATTGGAGAATACCCCAGTGAGGACTTTTTGCAGATAGTCGGGCAAATCTCTAGCAATGATTTCTCCTCGACCATCTCCACTTTGGCAATCGACCTCAGGTGGGGAGATCAGGAGCAACAGTTCGATAGGCCCAAAATACACTATACAACTCATCCACCCAAGCTCCTCTAGCTCAGTCGATCCTGGCCTTCAATGCTTACAAAAGAGTGCGATTTGTTACCTCAACTTCACCATTAACCTGTGGGTGCCCTACTGAAGTGAAGTGCTATGCAATGCCATAGCTTTGATAGAACTTAATGAATTTGAAACCTGAAAATTGACATCCATTGTTTGTGATCAACACTCGTGGGAGGTTGAATCTGTAAATTATGGACTTCTAGATGAAGTCCATCACCTTGGCTTCAGTGATTTTAGCAAGGGCTTAGCTTTTACCCACCTGGTAAAGTAATCGATAGCCACCAATAAAAACTTTCTCTAGTCTGATGTTGATAGAAAAAGGCCTAAGATGTTCATCCCTCACTGTGCAAATGACCAAAAAGTAGCTATCAGAGTCCGTGGGATAGATGGTTGATGCTGGATATTTAAGTTTCGCTAGCATCGATCGCTTCGCCTGGCAAACTCAATTGCATTATCTTGCATTGTGGACCAGTAGTATCTTTGTCAAAGAATCTTATAGGATGATGACCTACCGTCTAGATGACTTTCACATACTCCTTCATGCACCTCAGAGGGTATAGTCAACTTCAAAAGGATGAAGACACCTGAGGAGTGGTAGGGAGAAAGATCGTTTGTAAAGCTTATCTTTATGGAGGACATATCGGAGAGCTTGATATCTAATCTTTCGGGCCTTCTTGGAGTCTACAGATAGCACTCCATCTTGCAGAAAGTGGATGAGGGGATCCATCCAATATGGTTTGCCATCAATTTGTAAGATCGGGATCGACTCTTCAGTGATGGACTTTTTCAGAACTTCAAAGAATGTCTTCTGAGGTAGATCCTTGAGAGCCGATGTCATCAATTTGGATAGTAGATCAGCTCTCAAAGTTTTGGATCGAGGGACTTGTTGAACTTCAAAGCCATCAAATTTTGAAGCTAGATTCTTCACCTTTTGTAGATATTTCTTCATATTCTCCTTTTGGACTTTGAAGTCTCCCTTGACCTGTCCCGCCATCAATTGCGAGTCAGTACAGATCCTCAGCTTCTTCACCTTAAGTCCTTTGCAATTCTAAGTCCGACAATAGGAGCTTCATATTCAGGTTTATTATTGATGGTCGAGAAGTCAAACCTCAAGACATACTTCGTGATAGCTCCTTCAGATCTTAAAAGTAACAGATCCACTCCTGATCCTGTGGAGTTCGACCAGCCATCCACATGTACTACATAGAAGTCATCCAATTCTCCTAATGAATTGGGTTCTACTGATCTATCTTTTTCCTGAGCTGGTTCTTGCGTTTCTTGGTCATTCATGATGGTGCATTCAACAATGAAGTTTGCTAAGATATGGGCTTTGATAGAAGGCTAGAGCTGAAATTTTACCTCGAACTTAGCGAGCTCAATTGCTCACTTTGCTAGTCACCCAAAGGTATCGAGCCGATGCAAGACTTCTTTGAGTGGTTGATCAGTCAACACTATGATGGGATGTGCCTAGAAGTAAAGTGGAAGTCTCTGGACGGCAACGATGAGGATGAAGATCAGCTTTTCTAACTTGGTCTATCTAATCTGTGCATCATGTAGGACTCGACTGATGTAGTATACTGGTCTCTAGACTTTATCCTGTTCTTGGACCAAGACTATACTTATGATCGTCGGTGAGACCGCCAAATATAGATAAAGTTCTTTATCAGACTTCGATTTGTTGAGGAGTGGTAAGGAGCTAAGATATTACTTCAATTCCTCAAAGGCCTGCTGACATTCTTTGATCCACTAAAAGTTCTTCGACTGTCTCAAGATTTGGAAGAATGGAAGACAGCATTCGATTGATCTTGAGACAAATTGGTTCAGTGCTGCAACTTTGCCTATGAGGTATTGAACTTCCTTAATATTCTTGGGCGAACCCATCTCTTGTATGGCTCAAATTTTTTCAAGGTTGGCCTCTATTCTTCAACTGGACACCATGAAACCTGAAAACTTATCTGATGTGACTCTAAAGGCGCATTTAGTTGAATTTAGCTTCATTTGAAATTTCTTCAAGATAGTGAAGGTCTCATCAAGATCTTCAATATGAGTTCTGGAGATCCTGCTATTAACAAGCATATCATCTACATAGACCTCTATGTTCTGTTTGATCTGATCCTTGAAGATCTTGTTTACTAGGTGTTGATAGGTTACAGCTACATTCTTTAGGTCAAAAGTCATGATCCTATAATAGAAGCGACCCCGATCAGTAATAAAAGCAATTTTCTCCTTATCTTCTAATGTCATTTGGGTTTGATTGTATCCCAAAAAAGCATCCATAGAGGTGAGGAGTTCATGTCATGAGGTTGCATCTACTAGTTGATCGATGGAGGGTAAAGGATAGTTATCCTTCGAACATACTTTATTGAGATCTATAAAGTCAATGCAAATCCTCCATTTGCCATTTGCCTTCTTCACTAGGACCATATTTGCGATCCAACTAGGTAGGCGACTTTCTGACAAAGCCGTGTCTAGTAATTTATCCACCTCTTCAGCTATCACCCTTTGTCATTCAGACACGAAGCTTCTCTTCTTCTGTTTAATGGGGCGATAGCTTGAGTTGATGCCCAATCGATGCCTGGCATATCTGCTGGGATACAAGCAAACACATCAGTATTTTTCTGTAAAAAGAAGATAAGACATCATTTGATTATCTGATTGAGTCTAGATCTGATCTGGACAATGTGCTCCTGGTTGCCATCATTCAGTGGGATCGTCTCCAGGTTTCCATCGATTTTTCTCGCTTTTCAGATAGCTCATCCTAGACATCCAATCCATCCATCGGATAAGCTTCAGAAGGCCTCCTACCATAAAGTGTGATATTGTAGCACTGTTGCGCTAAGGCTTGATCTCTGCGGACTTCGCCAACTCCAAATTCTATGGGGAACTTCATTTTCAGAGGATAAGTAGATACTACGGCTTGGAGTATGTTGAGTCCTAGACATCTGAGAATGACGTTGTAGGGTGAAGGTGCTTGGACCATCAGAAAGTCTATCTAGATTTTAGATCATCAGAGAGATTGTCTGGCTACAACAGGGAGGGTTATGACTCCTTCAACTAGTACAGCATCTCCAGTAAATTCCATTAGAAAAAATTTTAATCGCCAAAGCCGCTCTTGGGGTATATCCATTTGGAAGAAAGCATCATAAAATAAAACATTTGTCGAATTTCTATTATCAATAAGGATGCATCATACATCATAATTTTTAATATTTAAAGTTACAACTATTACATCATTATGTGAGAATTGAACCACTTGGGCATCATCACAGTAAAAATAAGGAATTTTTCAATCCTCAACTTCTTGAAAGATTTGACTGACTCCTCCATTCTGCTCTGATGCCCTCCAGTTATTACATTTATTACCCCAATAGGAGGTCGATCTCCAGAGGATTCCCTTTGCTGTTGTTCTAATGAATCGAGTGATCTCCGTCATTCATCTTGCCGCTCCTGCCGATGTCTGATAAATCGATCCAAGTGCCCATACTGAATGAGCTCTTCTATTTCATCCTAAAGCTGAATACAATCTTTAATATCATTACTATGGTCATGGTGGTACAGGCAGTACTTGTTATGATTCCACTAGCTCGGATTAGACCGCAACCTCCCTACCCTCAGGATCCGATCTTTGATCTCCATCGGCACTTGAACCTGGGGGCGTTCAATGGGATGTAGTTTGTACATCTCCTAGGTATAGACGCACGCTGCTCCCTTCTAGCGTTGTCCTTTCATCGGGGGTTCTGTCGGGGAGTTCAAGACCTCCGATGTCTGGGCAGAGAGTGAGAGTTTTGCTGATTCTTCGATGGGGATTCCGGCATTTCTTCCTTCTTTTCTTTGGCCATGTTCCCTGGAGACTCCCCCTCAAATGCTTCATCCACCCTAGCATAATTCTCCACCCGAGCCAGCATGTCGGTGAAGTCACGGGAGTAGATCTTTTTCAGGGAGTAAAGAAGATCATTCTTTAGTAATCCACCCTTCAAAGTGGCCATTATGACGGACTGATCCAGATCGCAAACTTCTAATATGGCCTTATTGAATCAATCGAGGTAGGATTGGATGGACTCCCCTTCTTTATGCTTCAATTCATCAGGAAGTCCGATCCTTTCTGCTGCTCACAAAATGGCCTACAAACAATTAGCACATCTGGTCGAAAGAATGGACCGTTCGTGGCTTCAAACTAGTGTACCAATGTTGGGCTATACCCTTCAAGGTTGACGAAAAGGTTCAGCAGAGGGCGGCATCGATTGTCCCATGAATGAGCATTAAGGACTTGAAGCTTTCTAGGTGATCCCACGGTAGCTTTCTAGCTACAATATTTTGAAGTTTCTAGGGAGCGCTCCTGTATGTTTCAGTAGCTGAATGGCGGGTTGGTATTGTACCTGTCATTACATGCCGATGCTTGGTGGCATATTGCTTCGATCCACTCATTCATTTTTCAAAACTTATGATCGATATCCGCATCTCGAGTGGTACAGTTCTCCGAGCATTGTGGCAGATATCACTGGCTGAGAATTGAGTCCTGCCTGGAATGAGGACTCGAGGACTACCGTCTTCTCCATTCTGGACTATGGGGTTGATTGTGGCAAGGTCAGGCTTTGTGGGGGAACCGATGGTCGTTCCCACGGCGTTAATACCGGTTGCTATATAGGGTTTGCCGATGGTGGATCTACTGTCAGTGCAGCATTGGATGGTGGTGGTCAAGGTCTGAACCTGCTAAAATAGTAGGTTGACTTGTTTCGCAGTAATTGTCGCTGCTTGCTGTGGAGGTGTTTGAAAAACCTCTGGTGGTGGTGCTTACTGACTGGCTGCATTCTCCATTGGCTGGGAGGTACTAGTGGCGGTAGATCTTCAGAAAGATACCTTGCGTGGAGCCATAGTCTTGATTTATCGCTCCTTCTCACAGTTGGGTCAAGTGGCCCTCCTTCTAGTGTCAATTTGTTGTCACTAAAATCTGAGACTTGATCAGAAAAGTTGGAGCGGTGCCTTGTCCTTCCGAAAGAGAATCCTATAAGACAAGTCCTGATCGAAGTTGGCTCCGATGGAGACCCTTCGATGCTCAAGTCAGAAATCGAAAAAAATATATGAGAAAGAGTAGAGAGACTGTTCACACGTGTACCTTAGAGGATCCCTTGGAGGTCATTTGTAGGCGAAGGTTGGAAGACTGTTTTAGGTAGGTTATATGGCTGATTTAGGCAAGATGTAGTAAGATTTTTATCTAAAATTTTTGAGATCGGATGGTTACACCTACCTTATCAGTCCCAAAACCATCGCAGGGGTCTTTGAAATTTGAAATAAGGACACGAATTAGATTGGATCGGCTTCTTCCGCTAAGACTTCGGTGAGATCCGATAGGGACAGTTGCTGAAAGGAAAAAGCGGTTGGAGTCAACTACGTTCGATAAGATGAGACTGGTGAAGGTTGAAGTGTGCCTGCAGCTGAAATCTGAGATCGGCTAATTCAGATGTCTAGTTCTCTGCAGATGTGGGATAGATGTCAGATATCGATTATCGTGGAGACTGGGATAGGCTTGATACCGGAGTCAGAATATGGCCGAAGTTGGGGCCAGCTGGTCCCAGGTGTTTTGCTTAGGGAGCTCTAGGAGTTAAGGATCGTCAGAAGCCGAAGTCAGAATCGGGGGGTTCCGAGTTGAATGTTAGATGACTTCAGATATTTCTTGTAGGGAAAACAAATTTTTTTGGGGTGACACACTTCTATTCTTGACTACGCTACAGCATCGGCTTTGAATATCGTATCATCTATTCTTCTATTAATTCATATCTTCGATCTAAATGATGAATTTTCCTCCAACAATTCTTTTAGTTTTTAATATTTTCTAAAATTTTTTAATAAGTGTCAAAATATTTTTCTTTTCCTTCTCTTAATTTTGACACACAAGGCATATTTGTAAAACTTTAGAGGCCTAATATTGGGGAAATTTTGTGCATGGCTGTTAGGAGAGTCCCATGGAGACCCCTACGCAGGCAGATAGTCCCAACCTTCTCAAACACTGGGTTAGGAGCCTATAAGCATGGTTTGTTATTAAAAAACCTAGGACATCAAGAACAACCACCCCAGGCTTCTGTTTCCTTTTTTCCAAAAAATTGCAGCACTGTTCAGAGTATTCCTTTTTCCATATCTTCTTCAATGTGACAAGGGGGTTAGTTCTTTTTTTCAATGTGGATGTGCTCTTATTGAGACCAATCGAGGGCGTTAGGGAATTGTACCTTGGAGTTATTGATCACCAACAGAACTTGTGGGTGGGGTGTCTTCAGTAGATTGAGGGCAACATATTGATGTGCCTTGCCGCAGGCTAGCCTTTTCTTCCCTTCGCTATCATTGGCTAATCTACATGCATAATCTGTGCCATATTGAATTTTTATATTGTTAATTTCTTCTTTGTTATGGGCTTCATGTGCACGCGCACATTGAGAAAGGGAGTGTGTGTGTGTGTGTGTGTTTGGGTTTAAAAGTAGGGAAAGAGAGAGAGAATAAAAAGAAAAAAAAAATATCACAATATGCTGATATTAGTGCAAACTTGAAATTAGCGTTTAAAAAAAAAAAAAAAAAGTCTTATCTAGCACGACATCCAGAGTTATTTATCAACAATGTACAAGTAACATACTAATTTACCAAAATCCAACAACTATAGAAATCTGTTAGCGAAAAAAAAAAACTATGATGATTCACTTCACCTATGAACTCCTACTCCATAGAGTTATCAAAATTAATTTTAATAGCTTGGTATTGGATAAAAGTGTCAAGGGTTGTCCAAGCTTCGTTATACATGATGACCATAGTAAGCACGTTGCTGTTAAGAGGATGGTGGTTGGCAATAACTTCAATTCTCGTAGCTAAGCTTTGAGCAGCATG
>NC_026000.2:25767198-25802276 GCF_000442705.2 Elaeis guineensis
CCATGACTCCTGTCCTACAATTGATGCACGCATTTATCATAGCTAGAAAAGGTCTACCTAAGATAATGAGAATTTATCTTGGATTGTTATTTAGTTTCATGTCAAGAACTAAAAAATTAACTAAAAAATAGAATTCATCTATCTTGACTAAAAAATCCTCGATCATCCCACGTGGTGTTTTAATTAATCTATCTGCTAACTGCAAAGTGATCGATATGGATTTCTATTCTTCAAACCCAAAAAGTTCATATATCAAGCTAGGTAAAAGGTTCACACTAGCCCCTAGGTTCAGGAGAGCTTGTTCGATGCAAAAGTCCTCTATAATGCAAGAAATGGTAGGGGCACCTGGATCTTTAAGCTTTGGAGGGTAACGTGCTGGAAGATAGAGCTAGCTTGTTCGATGAGGCATACTTTCTTCGAAAGTTGTAATCAAGATTTATGTTTCTGAGTGCACAATTCTTTCAAAAATTTTGCGTAAACTAGGACCTGTTTGATTGCATCTAGAAGGGAGAGATTAATTTAGACTTGCTTAAATAGTTCTAATATCTCATCGAGTCTTCCTTCCTTTTATCCATAGGAGTAGGGGCTTTTAGGGTACTCGAAAATGAGATTTTAGGCAAGTAAGGTAATTCCGATGCAGTTGGTTCATTCTCTACTTTTGGGTCCTCCTTATTCTTGGGTAATTCGGACTTGGTCAGAGGTCTAAGGTTGGTCTTATTGGTTTTACTCCTGTGTTCAATGATCATCCCACTTTTGAGAGTTATGATTGATTTGGCATGTTCAAAAAAAATTTCTAGAGTATTGGAGCTCTCAACCATAAATTGCCCTTTTGGATTACTCTCAGCTTGGCTTGATAATTTTTCTTCTTCCCTCCTATTGAATATGGTTGCTAGTTGACCTATTTGAGTCTCTAGCTTAGCAATGGATTGCATGTGGGAGCTAAGGGTCTAGATGTTGACTTTTAATCATTCTAGCACTTTCAGAATCTTCTCCTCAAAAGCTGAGTTGTAACCAGTGGTAGACGATTAAGGAGCATTTTGGAACTGATGGTATGGTCCATGCCTATATGTTGGGTCCTGATAGTTGGGTCTAGGTATTGTAGGGCCAACCACTGGCTATAGTCTCCAAGAAAAATTTAGATGATTTTTTCAGTCGGGGTTATAAGTATTCGAATATGGATCATTTCTTGATCTATGAGCTTGTTGGATTTGAGCTTGTTGGATCTGCTCGTGCATAAACTCAAAAAATTGAGGTGCGGTTGGGCATTCACTAACAAAATAGGTCGAGCTTGCACACAACGCACAAACATCTTAGACTGGATTAGGTTGAATCGGAGAGTGTCCAGTATTCAGAAGACAGTCTAATTTTTGGGACAACTCATCTATCTTACTGTGGATATTCATAACATTTTCTATCTGATAGATTCTACCTCTTTTCTATTGAGACATGGGTTATTCTTTAGAGGTAGCAAACATGTGATGTAGGGAGTTCTCACTAAGTATTTCAAAGAGCTGCCTTGCCTCATCCTCACTCTTTAGCATGAATGTCTCATCATACGATGCATCGATCATTTATCGATATTTCTCCGATAGACCATCATAGAAACACTAAATAAATTTCATTTGGAGATAGCATGGTGGGGGCATTTATGAATGAGGTCCCTTAACTTTTTTCATATCTCATAAAAAAGTTTACCATCCAATTGAAAAAAATTAGTGATGGCTTTTCTAATTTGATTTATTTTTTCGATTGAAAAGTATTTTTTAGGAAACTCTCTCTGAAGATGGTCCCAAGTTGAAATGGTTATGGAATTTAGAGAGTTTAACTAATGTTTGGCTTTATCCTTAAGTGAAAAAAAAAACAGTTTTAACCTAAGGGTATCATTGAAGAAGTTTTGGATTTTTACTATAGAGCATATCTCAAAAAATTCATTCAAGTATTTGTACGGATCCTCGTTTGACAGTCCATAGAATGATGGTAGCATTTGAATAATGCTGGACTTGATTTCGTATTGTGCCACCCCACAGGAGGAGGCTGGATACATGGCTAGTAGGTGTAAGATGAGGGAGTAAAATACTTCCTCAATTATTGTGGTGGGTCAGTCTTTTATTTTGAATCCAGGGTTTTGATTCGGTTTGTTCAAATCGTTCCTTTTAGCTTTAGATCTAGTGGGTGTAAATCAGGTTGTAATGATCGGCATCCTAGCATGCACTTAAAGATCTCACCAAGTTTTAATTTCAGTAAGTTTTTTTTTTTGAAAGAGAAGAGGAGAAAAAGAGGAGGGAGAGAGAAAAGAGTTCTAAAGAAGAGAACCTAAGGAGTTTTAAGACTAAGAAGAGAGAAGAATTATTTAGGTTTGATATTTTTAGTTAACAATCAAGTGGTTCAATCAATCTTGACTATGGGTTATTATAGATCTAGACAACTCCTAACTGTCAAGGTCATCTTCAAACACTCCAAGTACCAGACTAGTCACTCAATTGACTAGATAAGTATAAGGTTGGTGGAGATCCCCCGTTGCTTTTCTTAGATACCAACTGAGTTGACTAGGTAAGCAAACAGAATTAATTAATGAACCACTTTTCTTCAAGATGTAATCCTTAAATCACTTTTTTAGACACCAGTTAACTGACTAACCTGAATTCGATCCACCTTTTAGGGTTTCTTGTCCTATGAGCTTGAGGATCCTTAGGAGCCAATATGTAATCAATTTTAAATTAGAGGTTTAGGTCAATGCAATTGCAGGATGGTGGTTTGTGGTCAAGGAAGGGTGATGAAATCTCCACCTTATGTTGATTAAGGTTTGCCCTTAAAATTTTTTATGAAACTATGCAATGAAAAAGAATGTCTAAACATGTTAAGTAATTTTTAAGATTAATTGATTTATTTATATTAATCAAGTATTATATGGTGTCTTGTATTCTTTTTATATTATGTTATCTTTAAGCAAGAAAGAATGAGAGGTAAGTTTTAAATTAGGTTAATTAGGTATGAAAAGATCTAGTGAATCTAATTAAATAAAAAGTAAATAATGCTAAGATTAAAAGACAAATAGGTATCCTATAAATAAAGCAACAAATTAAATCTACTTTTAGGATAATAAATTATTCTAAGCTATTGAAAGTAGTAAATCATAGGAATAATGGATAGTAATAAATAAGGTAACTATAATAAATTATTCTAAGCTATTGAAAGTAGTAAATTACTAGAAATAATGGACAGTAATAAATAAGATAACTACTTAACTATGCAAATAAGGTAATCTCATAGTTAAGAATAAAATGTAACTATGTAATCTAAATAAAAGATAAGAAATCTAATCTACTGAGAAAATAAAAAATTATTAATTATATAAAATAGTAATTATTCTAAACTATAGAACACAGTAAATTACTAGACTATAGAAAATAAATTTTTTTTCTATACATATAAATAAAGTAATCTAGCTAGAGAGTAGTAAATCTACCATATATGAAAGCAATATAAGATAAAATAAAAAAAAATAGAAGGTAATTAAGCAATTAAAATAAATTAATTAATAATAAAAAATAAATTAACAATCAATAAAATAAAGTATGAAAAATAAAAATACAAAAAAAGAAATAATCAACTAGAAAAATAAAGTAGTAAATATTTTTTTTGATTTTTTTTTTAAAACAATCGTGCTAAGATCTTCAGCAACGGTATTAAAATTTGATGCATGTTGTAGCATACTAAAATTAATCTTACTCATTATTATGTAGATAAGATGAGTCAGGATTATATCCACAGGGATCTTAGACCAATTATTCAAAAATACAAATAAAAGAATAGTAGTTGTAAGAAACTAAGAATGAAATATGGAGATTGCAATAAAAATATTTTCATTGATCAACTAAAGAAGCATACAATGGAAAAGAAATAAAAGTTCGATACAAAAATAACGAAACCAAATTAATCTTCTCGCTGTACCTGATAGTGGATGTGCCTCTTTGAATCTTTTGTCTTCCTCCGTACAGACAGCGGCAGAATAGCTGGAAGGCTTGATTTAGAAACTTCAAGAAAAAAAGATAGATGGAAGAGAGTATGAAAATATGAAAAGAATAGCGCACTAGGATTAGGACCTCTCCTAGATTTCTTGGGATGTGAAAAGAGATCTGTGGAGGAATATAATGATAGGTAAGGAAGAAGATGATGGATTGTTAGGGTTAGTACCTCTCTTAGACTTATAGAGAAGAGAAAGAGAGGGAGAGAGAGAAGCTTGAAGAAAACTTAGGATTGGCTTGATTAAAAAAGATGGAGGCTTTGAAATTCTATTATAGAGTGGGGAGTGGCTGATTTCTTATGAATAGGGGCACAAAAGAATTTAGGGTTTCATAAAAAAAGATGAAAGTATGAATAAGGATCTTAGATCAAGTCATTTGCTTCTCTTTCGTTGATCAATAAGTCATGTTCACATTTGATCTTCATTTAGGATGATTTTTAATTTGAACCCTTGATATTTAAGTCGTGTTCACATTTAAATGAGAGCTGGTTGCTTGGTTCACTCAAATTTGATCCGATTGAGTCCAATTTGATTTGTATAAACTCAAACTCTTAATTATCTGTAAATAGATCAGAGAGCATCAAATTTTTAATAAATAAATATAATTAAATAGAATTATGTGCCTCTAGTGACTTAATTCAAGTGTTCATCACCTACGGGGCAATATCTGATGCTGAGACACCTATCGTAGGTGCATCAACTGCAGTGGGGTCCCAGACCTCATCTAAAAAATTTAGATTTAATTCTGGATACTTGACAGCAATCCTATCCTGGATCGACTGCTTTCCAGCATTATAGGCATCAACAAAAAATTCAACTTTCTCATCTTGGTACTCCGTTGGTGCCTAGAAGTTTGTTACAGCCTTTGAAGCGGTCTCTACTACCTCGATCATAGCTTTATTCTCCTCCAAGAATTTTTGAGCTCCTTTATTTTCACTGCCTATACCTCCTGGATGCCTAGCAGTCAAGAGTTTCTTCTATAGCTTCTCTCAGGGCCACTTCGGCATCTTCAGTCCTTCTCATAGCAACATCGGCTCTCATGGAGGCCTCTCCAGCCTCCCTTTCAATCTTATCCTTTGTGACTTTAAGCATTTAGGTGTCGGTCTTGTACTTTCTTACCTCAGTCGAAAGCTCATGGGAGCTCTCCATATATCCATTCAGATAATGAGCAATCTAATAAGGAATACCTCTTATTAGCGAACACGATATGTGTATGTTTAACATAAACAAAACTGTAGAAGCTTCAGCTTATCTGGATGAAGGACTCCACACCTGCTTTCCACACCTTCCTACGCGGCTCGCCCAGTAGCTTGTTTGTGTCAACTGGGAGGAGCATCCCAGTGAACAGCTCATGCATCAGCTTGTAATCTTCTAGGCTGAAGCCTCGAGCTTCAGACCAGCTGGTGCAGTCCCAAAAGTCCTAGTTACTTTAGCTAGCATGTCTTCCAGAGAAGAGTCGATGAGCTTAGAATTACTTATTTCGATGGGCTCAGAATTTTTTCTTCAGGGACTTGATCTGTTTGGCTTCTTCAATTCCTATCAAAAGTTGAGGTAGCAAACGAGCCAGATTGGACCCTCACGACTTTGAAGTCATCAGAGCAAGGAGGTTCGGGTCCTTCTGACCTAGAGGCCGGCAGCACTAGGGGACTTCTAATCTTGATGCGGGTGCTCCAACCACCTGCAGGCTTCATCATCCTTTTTCAATGGACCTTCTTCTCCAATTTCTTCGATAGATCTGGTTCTACCTCTGCAATCAAAACAACCAAATGGTTAGCATGAAAGAAAAATTAGAGAATACAAGGCTCTGAGGTAGGTGATTTGTGCACACCTTGAGGAGGGTCTGACTGATGCCAATATTAAACAGCATCTAGGCCGATAGCAACTCCTTTAGCTCCGAGACTTTGAAGCTGTGCAGGGTGTCCACCTCCTACCTCGATGCTGATCCAGTGAGGGCTCTTTCAATACGGCCTCTTGACATTTATCCCAGGCGATGAGCCCACAATCCTTGCCTAACATCTTAGAACTGAAGAGAAAATGCCCCTTCCAGATGTGGACAGCGGTCAAAGAATCCTGGACAATGGGTGAACATTCTTCTTCTTCTGTGGCATCATGTACCACCACCCATATGAATCGGGATGCCTCTTCAGGCTGAAGAAAGCATGGAAAAGTGTGATGCTGGGATCAATCCCAGCCAATATGCACACTACGGTAAAACCACATATATGCACCATGAATTCAGGACTACCCAACACGACGACATCTTAAGATATTGGAGAACTATGAAGAAATGAGGAGGGGAAGCCTTAGCCTGGCTCGGAAGCATTCCTTATAGAGGCTTGGGGGAGATTGGCAAACCCGATTGTTCGGCCTCGAAATCTCCAGCTCAAACATCGGAGGGATCTGATACTACTCATGGAGCAGAACCATGTCCCTCTTTGTTAGCTCAGATTAGAATCCCAGGGGTGCGAAGTCAAAGTCTTTAGAAGCCATTCCTCTCATAAAAAAAAGAGAAGACTCTGAGGTGGAAGACGAAGGAGGAAAACCAGCGGCAAAGGAAAAAGGACAATCGAAAACCCTAAAATTCTATCTTGTCTAGGGTTTAAATAGATCCAGAGTTTAAACAATCTTTAAATAATATTTCTTTTCAGAGCATTAATTACTGGAGGCATGAATCGATAGGGCATGAATGGATGTTTGATGCATGGCAATCACTGATGGATATGGCTCTTGCCATCGATATGGTAGTTATTGATAGTGGCAGGCAAATCATACCCTGTGCCACTTTCGAAGGGATGTACAAGGATGTACGATAGTATCTGCCATGCGGGTGCGATTCGAATTTCAATCTTTTCAAAACTTGCACAATGGGTGATAAATACTTCCGATATGTTATATAGCTCGGATTATAGCTTAAATTATAGCCTAGATTATGGCTAAGGTCATGCCTTGCTTAAGTTATAGCTCGGATCATGCTTTATAATTTCAATTACAGCTAAGTTCTTAGCTAATATAGATTGAAGATCAGCCAATATGGCTTAGAATGTGACTCGCATTCATCCATCCAGACACAGTCAGTATTAATGACAAAAATAAATTTTATTCATTTATATGAAAATTGATTACATTATTTGGGTCATAAAAAGAAAAGAAAATACATAATTACCTCGAAGCACCATGAGGGTGGTTTGTCTCGGAGCAACCTTCCTCAGCGCCAACAGCCTCTTCCGTCTGGGTGGCTGCATCGTTTTGCTCGCTTCAGTAAGACTAAGACCCTGGGATATTTTTGCAAATCTTCCTATGCTATCTTCAGTCACGACCTTCAAACTCTTATCTGGGAAGTTTATTTGCAAAGGCTCAGTGTTGTTAGCAGGAAGATGCATTTGAGCCAACACCTTGCACCTCTCGAAGTTCACGGAGAATGTTGTCTTCCAGGCTTGATTTATAATCTCGATGCCTCTTTTTGCTAGCCGATCTATTCTTCTAAGAGCACTTGTGGTCAGAAGTTTCTGATCTATGAGTCAGCGATGGAGGAAAGTCTGGCCTTCTCTTTCTTCCTTTAGATTCTCCTAAAAAAACTCCACTTCTGACAAAGCCTCCTAAAGTTTGGATTGAGGTGTTAACGGTTTTTGGGTCACCTGAACCCTCCTAGAAGAAGATCTTTCACCCCATGGGGGTGTCCTCTCCCTGTGGCTTGATCTGTCCAAGGTTTTAACCCTCTTAGCTGAGCTCTTGCTGGGGCTTCTTCGAGAGTGAACCTTGAAGGGGGTAGAATCTCGACCCCTCTTTCCTTCAAGCATCATCCTTAGACGCTCAATATCATCACGAGCTCGTTGACAGTCTCTCTCAACCCCAGATTTCTATCTCTCGATGTCCTCGATCCTCATCTATGCATGCAACCTGAAGGAACTCCAATCCACACGACACACTAGCAGAGATTAGCAATCGATGCTTCGGTAATGAGTTTTGAACTCGTTAGATCGGGATTGGTTGGATATAAGGGTTAGATCTAGTCTACAGCATCAACATGATCGATGCAGATTTTTATTTTCAAATCTTAATCTCATATTAAATCATATTATAGATCTTGGTATGGTAGTTTAGATTAGATCTTATGCTTGTAATATAGGTTAAATCGTTTAATCTAACAAGATCACTATAAAATTTTTAAAATTGCATGCATAGAACTACCAATATTTTCTTCAATTGATAGTTTTATGCATGTAATTTAAAAAATTTTACAGCGGATCTTGTTAGATTAAATGATTTAATTTATGTTACATGCACAAAATCTAATCTAAACTACCATGCCAAGACCTATGATATGATGAAATATGAGTTTAAGATTTGAAAATAAAAATCTGCATCGATCATGTCGATGTTCTTGATTAAATCTAACTCTTAGATCTAATCAAACCTGATCTAACGAGTTCAGAACTTATTACCGAAGTATGGGTTGCTGATCTTCGCTAGTGTATTATGTAGATTGGAGTTCATTCAGGTTGCTCGCAGTCGTACAAAGGTGTCCGACCTCTAGAGATCGTCCACATGAAGAACGGATGCGGATCAAGCTCCTCGAGAATGCTAGCTCACAAGGATCTTTGAAGGCTGATCTTCTTCTTCTTTTTTTGATCACTTAGACATTCTAGAAAGGGAGAAGAATTAATAGAGAAAGAGAAGAGAATAGAGAGCAATGTAGAAGAAACAACTTTCAACTAGATCTCATATGGGGGTTCCAACCATTGGACCCCCTTTATATAGATTGGTGTTAGGGTTTTAGGTCAAGAGAAGGCGCCAACTTTCTCCACGCCAACCACCATATGGGGCATCCCATATTTTGGAAAAATATGTGATGGTGTAAGAAAGAAATCAGATCTTTCTCACACCAACCAATATCCCAAATGCATATGGAAAAAAATATTTGGCGCCATCCTTCTTTCCAAACAAAATGGATCTCTTTCCTTCTTATCTCTTTATCCTTGATTCAGATCAAATTTAAATCAGGAAAGAGATAAGATCAATGACTCATTAAGAGTTCTACCCACCCTCTTTGCGCCCTCCTTTCTGATGCCTAATGATCTCACGCAAAACCTATTTTTGCATGTAGAGAATGGCATGGGTCTAGGGCATGCGCAAGAGAGAGAGAGTCCCAGTTGGCTGGGACTCTTTATTTCCAACTTGATTCCAAACCAAATCAAATTTGATTTGAACCCAATGAGAGCAAGGAATCTAATCTAATTAAGAATCTAATCTCCTCAATAAATTTCTAACCCAATTAGAAATTAGCTGAACCTAAGTCCTGATCAAATCAAGAACAAGTTTTTCTTACAATTAGGCTTCATCAAATCAAACCCAATCTAAGTCAAACTGAATCCAATTCAATTAAACTTGATCCAAATCTCTTTGCTCAATCAAATTGAGTCAATTGGTAATCTAATTGCTCATAAATCCTCCATTAACAGCAGAATCTCAATCCAATAGGACTCTCCTCCAAAGTTCCAATCCGGTGGGACTCTTCACTAGAGTCCCAATCCAATGAGACTCTTCAGCCATCTGATTAGATACACCTCTTCTTCTAGTTCTCTATTTAGAAAAACTATTTTTACATCCATTTATCAGATTCATAGTCCATATGTGCTGCTATCGCAAGTATAATTCGAATAGATTGGAGCATTGCCACAGGAGAAAATATCTCATCATAGTCAATACCATAACACTAATAATAATTCTTGGCAACTAAATAGACTTTATAGGTTTTCACCTTTTCGTCTGCACCTTTTTTCTTTTTGAAGACCCATTTATACCCTATGGGTTTAACACCTTCAGGTGGGTCAACTAATATCCATACATCATTGACCTTCATGGACTCCATTTCGGACTTTATGGCTTCAAGCCATTTATCAAAGTCGGATCTCTGCATTGCATCTATATAGGTGATCGGATCTTCATTATTCTCATCGAGTTCAACAGGATCTTCGTTCTGGATTAAGAAACTATAGTATCTGTCCGGTTGACGCAATACTCTATTGGATCTCCTTAATGGCACCTCTACAACAGGTTTTGGGTTTGACATCGTCAACTCCGATTCTGTGGGTTCATTAGATTGTGTCAGTTCTATCGGTTGAACTTTCTCAAGTTCAACCTTAGAAGCATCAATTCCTTCCCTAAATTTTTTTTTTTTTCAAAAAGACTGTCCTAAGGCTGACAAACATCTTTTGTTCATCAGCAAGATAGAAATAATATCCCTTAGTTTCTTTGGGATACCCTATAAAAATATATTTGTCAGATCTGGTTCCAAGTTTGTCTATTTTCAAATATTTGATATAAGCTGAATACCCTCAAATCCTGAGGTGAGAGAGCATTGATTTACATCCCATCCATATTTCATGTGATGTTTTACTTATAGATTTACTACAAATCTTATTAAGTACATAGCAAACTGACTTGAGTGCATATCCCCAAAAAGAGATCTGCAGACTAGAAAAGTCCATCATGGATCAAACCATATCCAACAGGATTCGATTTATCCTTTCCGACACACGATTGTGTTGTAGCGTTCCAAGAGATGTCCATTGAGAGAGAATTTCATTCTCCTTAAGATATGTTAGAAATTTATTAGAAAGGTATTTACCTCCTCGATCAGATCAAAAAATTTTAATATTTTTTTTAGTTTATTTTTCTACCTCATTATGGAATTATTTCAACATTTTAAATAATTCAGACTTGTGTTTCATCAAGTAAACATACCCATACTTAGATAGGTCATCTGTGAATATAATAAAATAGTGATACCCTCCTCTGGCACTAGTACTCATGGGTCCACATACATCAGTATGTATAAGATCCATAACATCACTGGCTCGTTTATCTTTTTCAGTAAAAGGTGACTTGATCATCTTTCCAAGAAGATCAGACTCACAGGTAGGCAATGATTCATAGTCATTGTCATCAAAAATTTCTTTTTGAGCTAATCTGTTCATCCTGTTCTTGTTAATATGACCTAGCCTATAATGCAAAAGGTAGACATCCGTGACATCAACTATTCTAAGGTATTTATTAGACATGTACATTACATTAGGCCGTGATACAATATAAATACCATTGTTTAACTGTCCACGCATCACAATAACACCATTCAAAATGATATCACAATAAAAATTTTTTATGGAAATCTCATAATTAGCTTTGGCCAAAAGGTCTACAGGAATGACATTTAATAAAAAATTAGGACAAAAATGACAATCACTAAGAACAATAGAGTGAGAATCGAATACAAGCTTGATAATTTCTAAAGCTAGAACTAAAACTAATCTTCTATCTCCAACATTCAGAAATCTCTTGCCATCTCCAAATCTCCTACTGACCTGAAGTCCCTGCAATGAATTGCAAGTGTTAATAGGACTATCAGTATCCAATACCCAGATCATTGTATCAAAAATTGAGAAGTTACAAGGTGTTATCATATAATTACCTTGTCTAGCAATCGATTGCTTCCTCTTCTTCGGCTTGTTTGGATCAAGAGAAGCTATGTAATGACAACAGCTTCTCTTCCAATGACCTTGCTTCTTACAATAGAAGCACTCTACCTGACTCTGATCGATCTTGGACTTGGACTTCTAGATCCGACTTCCAGCACTTTGTATCTTTTTATTTTATTTTATTTTTTTTAAAGAGACAATGCCCATCCAAAGAGATCCTCCCACTACATTCACCATCTTCTTATGAAGCTGGTGATCCTTCTCAAAAGTCTGTAGTAACCCCAACAGATCGTGATAGTTCACTACAGGCTTCGTCATTCAAAAATGATTAAGAAATGATAGGTATGATTTGGGTAGGAAGTTCAGGATCGCATCCTTCTCAAGCTATTCGTGTAAGAAAAAATCGAGCTTGCTCAAATGCTCAATCTGTTCGACCATGCACAATACATGATCGGTGATCGATGCTCCCTCCCTCATCCGAGCATTGAAAATGGCATAACTGGTCTTGTGCTGCTTAACATCATCGAAAGTACCAAAAGACTCATTCAATACTTTGAGCACATCTTCTGGTTGAGCTTCTTCAAATTTTCGACTGAACTCATTGTTCATTGTAGTCTACATGATACAATGTACCGTGGTGTGATCGTTAAGCCACTTCAAGTAAGTGTCATGAACTGTACCATGAGCATTAGGAGCAGGCTCCTCAGGTGTCGGATCTGTAAGGACGTACAAGATCCACTCATGCTCCAGGTTATTTTTAATTTTTGATACCAATTATCGAAGTTAGGTCTCGTCAATTTCTCACTGTCCAATAGTGATCAGAGCGATAAGTTTAAGGCCATAACTGCACAAAAGAAAAATCAAAATCTAATCAGTATATGAATTAATTAAGCCTAAAGATATAAACTTTAGTTTAAAGATTTTCTAATTATTTGATACGAATTGATAGCTTCTACCTCCAATTCAAAGAATTACCTTAATTCCTTAGCGGATACTAGAATCTACACAGATTGCATATAAGCCCGACTTTGGCCAGCTCATCCATGTGCATCTATGGATAGATTCTTTAATCAATTATTTTATCAAATAATTTTTAGTAATTGATTTAGCCCTAGGTAACTTTTCAGTTGACTTTGATCTCCTTTGCAAGTCCTGATTAGGTCCAACCATTAACATGATCATATTTAGAAATCTAACTACCAAATGATCAGGCCCGACTTTGATCGGCTAACCTGACCACTTGCTAGAGTGACTCGATTGAGTCATCATATTATGACTGATAATTTCAATAGCAGATAAGCACCAAGTCTTTGGACCTCCAATGATCATTATATTAATAGACCCATTATCATCCAACTTAATGGAAGGCTATGATTTAGTTATCGTCATAACTATCTTATTTTAGGGACTTAATAATTTAGAAGATTCAATTGACGAATTTAGAGAAGAGAAGAGATCAATCAGTAAACCAAAATCCTCCTACTAACTTCACCAAGTCATTGAATTGGATTAGGATCATATTGGTTGAAATGGCATCTAAATCACTCACACTGATCAACCTTAATAGCATGGGTCAACTCGAATCACTTAGTGGTCTAATCAAAATATGATTCATCAAATTGGCCAGGTAAGTGAGATTGGTGGAAGGATATGCTAATCTTGCCTTAGACACCATCAAAATGGTCAGGTAAACCACTTTCAATTAAAAATTATCAGTCGAAATGTCAAACTTACCTTAGATACCAATTAGTTAATTAGTTTCGATTTGACCAGCTTAATGACTCGGATTCAACTATTAAGCCTCAATTAAGATCTATTTGGTCTAATCAAAGATATAGACTTGACCATCTATAACTATTGTATTGGTTCTAGAGAAAATTCTAATTTTATCTAATTCAATATTTGATTAGATTTAATCAATTTCTCTACATGGTCCATTAACTCTTTGATTCTAACCTTAGGTTTAACCCAATTAAGAGGATATGATTTAAACTAACCCATGCCCCCATATTTTATGCAATGTCATTAGATCTTAAATCACAATTCTAAATCTAATCAATTCTATACTTAATTTTCAATTAAGTTCAGCATCAATATGGGTTTAGATTAAGTTTTTGAAATTATTTTTTATGTAAATATTTTACATTAAATCATAAAAATTTTTTAGATCACATTTAAACTTTTTATGATCATAAATTTTATTAAAATAATTTTAATCATTTAGATTAGATTTTGTTACTTTTCTCTCAACTTGTATCACATATAACAAATCTTATGATTTCAAGATCTAGAATTTTGTAGAAAAGTAAGTTCTTCTTTTTGTATTCTTCTTCATGGGACCTCACAGTAGTATCCCTACAAGTCATAAGAGCACCCCATTGAATAGAAAGAGAGGGTCATATAATCCTATTTGCTCCTATGATCGGATGGTCTGGTCATTATCCAATTTGAATACTTTGCTACTCAGATCATCTAATCTAACACATATAGGACTGATCAAATATCAGATCTGAAAATAAAATTTATTTAGATCTAATCTAAATAACATAAAATCAGATCTAAATATATATGAAATCATATCATATCGAACGAGGCTCTAATACCAATCGAAAAAAATATTGGCAGTTCTATGCATGCAATTTAAAAAATTTTACAGCGGATCTTGTTAGATTAAACGATTTAATCTATGTTACATGCACAAGATCTAATTTAAACTACCATGCCAAGATCTATGATATAATTACATATGAGTTTAAGATCTGAAAATAAAAATCTACATCGATCATATCGATGCTCTTAATTAGATCTAATCCTTAGATCTAATCAAATTTGATCTAACGAGTTCAGTACTCATTGCCGAAGTATGGGTTGCTGATCTCTGCTAGTGTGTCACATGGATTGGAGTTTCTTCAGATTACTCACAACTGTACAAAAGTATCCGGCCTCTACAGATCGTCCATAGGAAGAATGAATACTAATCAGGCTCCTCAGGAGTGCTGGCTCGTAAGGATCTTTCAAAGTCGATCTTCTTCTTCTTCTTCTTTTGATCTCTTAGACGCTCTAGAGAGAGAGAAGAATTAATGAAGGAAGAGAAGAGAGGAGAGAGCAATGTAGAAGAAATAACTTTCAACTAGATCTCATATGGGGTGTCCAACTATTGGACCCCCTTTATATAGATAGGTGTTAGGATTTTGAGTCAAGAGGAGGCGCCAACTTTCTCCATGCCAACCACAATATGGGGCATCTCATATATTGGAAAAATATGTGATGGTGTGAGAAAGAAATTATATCTTTTTCATGCCAACCAATATCCCAAATGCACATGAAAAAAAATATTTGGCGCCATCCTTCTTTCCGAACAAAACGAATCTCTTTCTTTCTTGTCTCCGTATCCTTGATTCGGATCAAATTCAAATCAAAAAAGAGATAAGATCAATGACTCATTAAGAGTGCCGCCCACCTCCTCTGTGCCCTCCTTTCTCACGTTTATAGATCTCATGCAAAACCTATTTTTGCATGTAGAGAATGGCGTGGGTCCAAGGCATGTGCAAGGGAGAGAGAGTCCCAGTTGGCTGGGACTCTTTGTTTCCAACTTGATTCCAAACTAAATCAGATTTCGTTTGAACCCAATAAGAGAAAAGAACCTAATCTAATTAGAAATCCAATCTCCTCAATAAATTCCTAAATTAGAAATTAGCTGAATCCAAGTTCTGATCAAATTAGGAATAAATTTTTCTTGCAATTAGGCTTGATTAAATCAAATCCAATCTAAATCAAACTGAATCCAATTCAATTAGACTTAATTCGAACCTCTTTGCTTAATCAAATTAAGTCAATTAGCAATCTAATTGCTAATAAATTCTCTATTAACAGCAGAATCTCAGTCTAGTGGGACTCTCCTCCAGAGTCTCAATCCAGTGGGACTCTTCACTAGAGTCCCAATCCAATGGGATTCTTTAGCCATCCGATCAGATCGAATCTTCTCATGTGTGTGATCTCATAGGTTCGAACCTAAATTAATAGCATAGTAACAACTTTCTATACTAATCGATATAACCATCTAGCAATATGATCGGATGTCCGGATAGGCCGAAAGATTGCAAAACAATATTCTAGAATCCACTGGCGTATGGTTACCGTATAATTCATTCTTTTGATCCTAATATTCAAGATGACCTAGAGTTTAACTGTCAATCCTAAAATAGTCAACCACATTGTATTTTAACCTTTCAAATCTATCACATAGATTATCCTGATCAAGATTTTACTAAATTGAAATACACTGATGTATTAACTCTTACTTATTTAGAGGGGTCAATCCCATCTTGACTCACACACTGACTTGATAAGTACTTGACTGCATCCAAAAATCTTTTATTACTGAATTAAAAATTTAGATGGTCCGACATCAAAATACAGTGAGTTGCTTACAAGTCACCATGGTGATCTCAAGTCGGAGGAATACTTATACTCATATCCTTTATGAGCTACTCTTGACAGCAGAGTTCTCAATAATTGATCACATTCGGTGCGAATGTACTCCTACATTCCATCTGTATGCCATACCAGTGTCTCCACACTCTTTGGTTAAGAGGACAACTAACCCATATGGTACACAACGATCTATACTTGATATTGCTATCGTTCTATTAATAGCATATCATTTGATTGTGAATATATTTTAAGGACTGAACGACAAATCCTCTTTTGTCGATTAAATATAATTCTAAGAACTTCATCACAACACAGTAGTTCAAAGCAGATGGACAAAATGTGATGAACAAGCCAAATAACTTTTATTAATAAAAATTTATATATAATTTAAAATATGAGCACAATCGTCAATAGGCTGACGATTGATTTTGGGACATAATTTTCAACAATCTTGACCTCTCTTTCCTTCAAGCGTCATCCTTAGACGCTCAATATCATCACGGGCTCGTTGACAGTCTCTCTCAGCCCCAGATTTTCATCTCTTGAGATCCTCGATCCTCTTCTCAGCTCTCCTTAACTTGTCATCTTGATGGTCAATCATCTCTCAAGCTTCTCGGAGGGCCTCTTCAGAGGAGTTGACTTCTTTGATCAACTCGACGTTAGCTCACTTTTTCTACTCCAATTGATCTTCAGCTAATTTACTTCTTCTTTCGTTGCCGTAAACTCCAATGCTGAAGCTTCAGAAGTGGAGCCAACAAAGCTGGCCAGATAATGCCCAACCTGCATAAAATTTACATAGCTATTAAATATTACAAGTCGTGATAAATTAAAAGAAAGATCCAAAGATTAAGACTCTTCACCTGAGCAAGAGACCTATGGCCACCCATCATCCGCTGTTGAGCACCTTACTTATCCAAAAATTACTTCTCGGTAGGAGAGAGGAAGTTTCTCAGAAACTCCACTGCAAATTCGAGATTCTTTGCTATGGATGGAGTAGAAGGTGCCGGTCGTGAAGGACTTACTTGGGAAACGACCGGGAAAAAAACACGAGATAAGCATCGCCTGCTCCAAAGGATCCCTAGCTTCTGTCGCCATCGTCGGAACCTCTTTCGGATGATCGACCATCTCTACCACCTGTGTGCCCTCCATCGGAGTCTCCTTCGTCAAGACCTCCTCTGCCGGAGCTCCCATCACGGCCTCCGATGGTGGAGCTATGGATTCGACGATTAAAGGGGGACTTTCATCTCTCACGATCGCGATTGTCGATTCAGTGACTGGAGCCTTGACAGCGCCACTCACTGGAGTTGGAGGACCAGTGGACGAAACTTTGGCCTTCTTCTTCCGGATCGACACCAGTTCGAGTTTCTTCACGAGCTCTGGATTCATTTTGTCTCCAAAAGTTGTAGCGAAGGTCTAGAGTGGAAAGGCATTGCAATCGTCTTCTTCGTGCATCCGAAAATCATATTTAAAAGAGGACAAAGGTGAAGACAAAAAGCCACTACTGGAGAAATTAAATCTTTGAGAAAACCACCAGCTATGTGGTCCCATCAATCACGATCATTCGCAAAATTATGCCATGCTGACGTCATTAGCCTTAAATATTGAGACATATGTGAAGGCGTGAGAGCGCGCATCCCCAGATCTGAAGTACGACTTTCAGAGTAGGGAGATAGTGTTATAGTGATATCGTGGATATCTCGGATCTAGTGTGCTACCATTGGTGCCTCCGATCACTGAGCTATCACCATTATTGCCAATCCAAACACCAAGCTGAGGTATGTGGAGTAGACCCATTTGTACCCAGTCAGTTGTGCAGCCCATCTGGCATGTGAGTTCCCTCCATTACCTCGACCAGCCGATTCTTTGATGTGTGCGGCAGCTGTCTACCTCAAGTGGATAAGTTCAGTCGCAACCAACTCCGCATATCTCGTGGGAGCAGATAAGGGCTAGAATATCCGGCCCACTAACAACACATCCAACAACCCGATAATCTCGAAACTGTACGTTCCGACGGTTACTCAATCACATCTTCTATAAATAACTAAAGCCCTAAGGATCCAGGTAAGTGATCTCTCTCAGAGAATAAGTTGCTGCTTCTATTATTTTCTAATTTCTGACTTGAGTGTCGGAGGATCCTTGCTGGAGCAAAAACCTCGGATCCAAATTTATTTTGCAGGTCACTCCAATACCACCGCGTAGGATCCAGTCGTCTATCTTTTAATCTCAACAAAAATAAACAGTAATATATCATATATATAATATTATATACGTGTATATGTATGTACATATATGCATGCATGTAGATAGAGGGAGAGAGAGGAAGGAGGGTGGGGAGGGCGCTCTCAAAGTGGCGGTCATTTTCACGCATGAGGAACTCAGGTGCTTGTCTAGAACACGAAATCAGAGGAGCCAAACATGAGAATTAGTTTCACTTGCGCTCAACTAGATATATCTTAGAATATTAACACCTAAATGCTAGTATTATCATGCACGAGCAATGCACATAATTTGGAAAGAGCCTTAGAAAACAAAATGCATGGTGAACCTTTAATATCTGAAAAATACTAAGATAGTGGACACCAGGATGAAGTCGAGTTCTACTGAGATTAATACACAAATAATTATTTTTTTATTTTTATCGTTGAGTTATAAGAGATAAATAGTACTAACATGCAGCAAAATCCTGGTTTCTTTAACATAATACCGGTCCTTGGATGGACATAATACCGGTCCTTTGGTTACCAGCCCAGGAGCACTCCTCGGACCACATCCAAGCACTTCTCCTCCGGCTTTAGCAAGCTATACAAGCCGAGCTGGGGCCGACCTTGGCTGGGTCACAGGCTCACACGCGGCTCGTTTATGTACGGAAATCGGCGTTAGTCATCCTGATCGCACTGCGGGCTCGACCCGATTGAGCTCGAGCCTCCAAGCTTCCCTTCGCCGAATAAAATGCGCAGTTTAGTTTCCGTTCTTGCTCCCCTCCCTCCGAAATCCCCTCTGGTTGCAGGAATAAGAAGAAAGAAGCGATTCCAAGTGAATAAATATGTCCAAGTCGTGCAAGGGCCTGGCCATGGAGCTCGTCAAATGCCTCAGCGAATCCGACTGTGTCAAGGTATTCAATATCACAATCGTTTTGCCTGTCTTTTTTTCTTTTTTTTTAAGGTTTTATATTGTGCTTCGAGAGGTATACTGTGGAACTATCTGGAGGAATCTATGACGCGATATATATATATATATATATATATATATATATATATATATATATATAGTCGATCATGCTTCCCTTCTTTGGGTTAATGTTCCATAAATCATTTCTTGGCGGAACGGTTTACATTGAGTTTGGGAATTCTAACCTCTTATTTCAGCTTAACCAGATTTATTTTTATTAAGCGGTTTATGAATGCATCAGCTCATATTATTAATGAGGAAGTTTTTCAATCACTTAAAAAGGGCTGATTCAGGGAAATAAGGATACTTGGGAACGCTGATATGCCATATTTTCCCGTTCCATGTAATGCTATTCAAGTGTCTGATAAAATGTGCCTGAGGATAAGGCTGACATGCACTTCAGTTTCTAAGTGCTAAATTGGTCATCTGTAGTGTGTTAAATATTTAGAGAGGTGTCCTTTGATAACTAATTTGATGCTGAGTTTCTGATTTAATGTGATTGCTGGAAGAGTGGACTGATGATCGATAAGGTGGAAAGTATGTTAGATAATTTTAATCTGTTATGTCTGGATCGTGCTTCTATATTCATGCAAAAAAAAAAAAAATTACAAATAAATCATACCTTGCATTATCGTTTATCCAATATGATGATCACGTAGCCCGCAAGATGTCTGGTCTTCTCTTGTGGGGTGTCTGGTCTTCTCTCTTCTCACCTTCCTTCTTAACGTGGACGATCGATAAAAATCGTTCATACCTTTCTGAGAGTTAGAGAAAAGAATTAAACCACCTTTATATTTATATCTGCACTTATCTTATCCCACCAAGACTAATTCTAATTAGAGTTGACTTTCAGTCTAGATCTGATTAGGAATAAAACTCTTTAATTAATTGAGCTTACTATAATTGATTCATTACATGTGGTTGACCCAATGAGTTAAATCTAGCTAAGTGATAATTAGGTCACATATTAGGAGTCAAATCCAACATTCTCCCACTTGGCCTATATTATCACTTAAAAATAACTCTTTAGTTTTTCAAAATATTTCACTTTAAAAACAAAATATTTCAATTTTCAAAACAACAATCCTGAATCAAAATTTTCAAAACAACCGGATGAATGCGTGCTCATTTAAAAAAAAATTGTTTAATTATCTATTTTTTGAAAGACCCTTTGTACTTTGGTTAAGCAAAATTCATCAATGCAGATCATGGCGGTTATACATCTCAATTGACATTCTCTCTTTTATGTATCATGACATCAATAATTCTCACTTAATCTAGTCTTATATACTGGAGTATATGGACTATTAAAAATCATAATGCCTATGATCATGGTCCCTCTGTTATGTCATATGAATGATATTTCTGTTTATTTTAATTTTTGACAAAAGTTAACCATAATGTATACAAACAATAATTAAACAGAAGTAATAGCAGTCATTAAACTATTAAGGATCTTAAAATAAGTGTCTATTACAAACTAAATATCCCAATAACAAATGTCCATAACTTTTATATGCTCTTTGAAAACTTTAGGCACTAAATCTTTAGTCAAATGATCAGCTATTATACAAGTAGTACCAATAAAATCAATAGACACCTGATGACTACTAATTCTCTCATTCACAACAAGATATTTAACACCAATGTGCTTAGTTTTGCATTGGTCATTTTGCTACTATTAGAGAAAAAAACTACGGCTGAATTGTTATAATAAATTCTCAGCGGCTTAGAAATAGAATCCATAATCCTAAGCTCTAAGATGAATTTTTTCAACCATAAAGCATGTGAGGAAGCCTTGTAGCAACTTATATATTCAGCTTCCATAGTAGGACATGCAATAATGCACTGTTTTGCACTCTATGAAATTACTCCATCAATAAACAGAAAATATAATATATTGTGGATTTTCTACTATCGAGGCAATCGATATAATCTTCATATAAATAACTGATCATCTCTAACTGATCGATCATCCTATAAGTGAGCATGTAGTCCTTATCCTCTGAAGATAGCATATCACCTTCTTGGCAGCTTTCTAGTGGCCATACTTGTATCACTCTGATATCTACCAAGTATTCTCAAAGTAAAACCCATATCAAGACAAGTACATACTTAAGCATACGTTAGACTGCCCACTGTAGATGCATAAGATATATCTCTCATCTGATTTCTCTGAATATCATTCCTGAGATACTGAAATTTATTGAATTTATCATTCTTAATAATTGGCACTTCACTCGATGAGTAGCTCGACATTCTAAATCTTTTTAGTATCCGAGTAATATAGGTCTTCTGAGATAAATCAAGCAACCTCTTACTCCTATCATGATGGATTTCTATATCAAGAACATAAGAAGCATCTTTCATATCTTTCATGTCAAAATGTTCCAAAAAAAAACTTTTAGTTTCATGTAAGAGACCCAAATCACTGCTGGTTAGTAAGATATCATCCATATATAGAATCAAAAATATAAACTTACTCCTACTCACCTTCAGATATGTATATTGATTAGTAATATTTTTCTTAAATCCAAAGGAAGCAATGATATGATTAAACTTTAAGTACCATTATCTGAAAGTTTGTTTAAGATCATTATAGATTTCTTTAATTTACATACCAGTCTTTTATTTTTCTGCATTGAAAACTCTTCAGACTGTTCTATATATACCTCTTTCTTTAAATCTCCATTCAAGAACGTAATTTTTACATCCATTTAGTGTAGCTCTAAATCAAAATAAGGTACTAATGCCATAATAATTCTGAATGAATCCTTTTTAAAAATAGAAAAAAATATTTCATGATAATCGATGTCCTTTTTTTGAATACATCCTTTGGCTACAAATCTAGCTTTATATCTTTCGATATTACTTTTGGAGTTCTGTTTAGTCTTAAAAATTTATTTACAATCAACTGGCTTAGATCCTTCAAGCAATTCGATAAGTTTTTGGACTTGATTTTTACTCATAGATTCCATCTTATTTTTCATGACATCTAACCAGAGTTTAGAATTATCGCTATTTAAGGCATCCTTAAATGAGTCTGGATTATTCTTCATCTCAATATCATAATCATATTCTTGTAGATAAACAATACTTTCATCTAGAATGGTCGATCTTTTAATTCTAGTAGATTTTCGTAATATTCTAGATTCAATATCATTACTGTGATTATTTTCAATTGGATCAGGTTTATTGACATATTGTTCAGAAAGTGATATTTCAACTATCTATTGATATTTCACAATCTTAGGTTGAACAAGTTCATGTGGAATATCTCTAGATATTGCTATAATAGGAAAAGATTCTCTTATTTCTTTAATACCATATTACATGGTTCATCACTCTCACTATTTTCACCATCCTCAATGATCTAATTATTTTAGTTTCAATAATTTTAATAGTGTGTGATGGACAATAAAATCTAAAATTCTTTCACCTTTCTCGATACCCTATAAAATAACAACTAACAGTTCTGGAATCTTTTTTTTTGTGGGTTATATGATCGAGCCTCTGTAAGACAATTCCAAACATATAAACGTGCTAAATTTAGTTTCCTATCTGTTCATAACTCAACAGGAGTTTTAGGAACGGCCTTACTAGATATCCAATTTAGGATATACATAGCGGTTTTCAAGATTTCTCCCCACAAATTCAAAGATAATGAGAAATTATTAATCATATTCCTCACCATATCTATCAAGATACGATTATGTCTTTCAGCCGCACCATTTTGTTAGGTATTTTCTAGCATAGTATACTGTTATAATGCCATGCTGTTCAAGGAATTTAGCAAAAGATCCAAGATTATGGTCAGATTCATCATATCTATCGTAGTATTCACCACCCCTATCAGATCTCACAACTTTAGTTTTCCTATCTAATTGATTTTCTATTTCAGCTTTGTATATCTTAAAAGCTTTCAAAGCTTCAGACTTTTCATGTAACAGAAAAATATAATCATAATGTGAGAAATCATCAATAAAAATGATGAAATACCTTTGCCCTCCAAAATAAGATAAAAAATAGCTGCAAGTATCGATATGTATCAATTCTAAGAGTCTTCGACTTCTAATGGCATGCTTTTTATGACTTTTAATTTGTTTTTCTTTAATGCAATCTATGCATGTATTAAAATCACTAAAATCTAGATTCGGTAAAATACCTTTTTTAACCAATTTAGTTATCTTTTCTTTTGATATGTGACCTAATCGCCTATGCCACAATATTGAAGAACTCTCATTTATAATACCATGTTTCATTCCAACATTGACATTCAAAACAAGTAAAGATTGTGCAAAAAAAGAATTCATATTTATTTTATATAATTCATTGCACAATAACCCCTTATCAACGAAAATAAAATTTTTCATCAATTTAAAATCTGAATTCACAAAAATAAATGAAAAACCTTCTAAAACAAACTTTGATAAAGAAACTAAACTCCTAAATACTGAAGAAAAATAAAAAATATCATGTAGATCTAATTTGAATCCGGTGTCAGTAATAAGTCTGCAGATTCCAACTGAAATGATCTTGGACTTCATCCGATTCTCCATAAAGATCCATCGCTCTTTGTCGTTTAGCTTCCGACTTGAAAGAAATCCTTATAATAAATTAAAAAAATAAATTGCAGCATCCGAATCAATCCACCAGATATTAGAAGGAACATCAATAAAGTTGGTTTCGAAACAAACAAGTGATAAAGGAATACCCTTCTTTTTGAATCACTTCTTTCTTTTCTCACAATTTTTTTTGATATGTCCCTACTTATTGCAGAAGAAACATTTCAATTTGTGAGAACTTTTTTTGGTAGATTGCTCGATCTTTTATTTTCTTTCTTCGCCTTCTTTCTTTTAGAACGCTCCTCTGTAATCACGTGAACAATTGGGATCCCTTTCTGTTTCAATCTCTCTTCCTCTTACACACACTGGGAGATGAGTTCATTCATTGACTATGATTCTTTATGTGTGTTGTAGTAAAATTTAAATTGGATAAACTGTGATGGAAGAGACCTGAGAACAAATTGGATAAAGAAGTTTTTAGATACTGTCATACCCAAGTTATTTAATTTTTCAGCTATATCACGTATTTTCATAATGCACTTTCGCACTCCAGAGAATCCATCATATTTCATAGAGGTTAATTTGTTCGTTAGAATGCCGGCTAAGACTTTATTTGATTTGGTAAACTGTTGTTCTACAGAGAAAAGATACCAAGAGGTCAATTTGTTATGAGGAACAGATCTCTTAATATTTTTAGCTATGGAGCTCTTAATAATCATGAAAGATAATCTATTAGAATGCTCCAACTTTTTATATAATTCCTTCTGATCTGGAGAACTAGTAAGAGTAAGTGGATCCGACTAAGACTTACGAAAGGTCAAATCCAAATCTAGGCATCCTAGGACAATAAGAAGCTGCTCATGCCAATCAGGATAATTAGATCCGTTTAGAGTGAGAATGTTAGATAGATGTGATGAGAGTGGAGCAGGGGTCAAAGCTGTAAATAAAAGAACATATTTACAACTACAATCATGATGCAGATTCTAAAATGCAATTCTGCTAATAACACTTATTATATAACTATAAAACATCTTTGGACAACAATCATAGCATATAATAACTGTCACAACTAATTTAATCATAAATCTAAACATAATAATCAATGCCAAAACACGCATCACATAAATCATAAATGTGAAAATTTTCATAACCAACAATAATGTGAAATATGTAAGCAAGAACAATAATTATGGCATAAATACATAATTTATATTTAAACTGTGACCCATCATATTAGTTATACTTTTAGTGGTTTAACTAACTATGATTACAAAACTCCGAGGTTATTCATATCTTTGGGCATAGAACTCCCCATCTTTATGCAATTCAAGTTAGTCAACCTATTGTTGTCAATTTTGTATCTGATTACAGTCACCTTTGAGTTAATTATAACAGATACACCTTTATGCAATTTCAAAATATAATGAAAGAGAAAATCATTAGCCCTCGATGAGTCAGCTACTCAAGCTCCATAGAGTGCTCCGGGCCCTTTGGGTCTATGTCAAAATACACTTGAACAAAGCAATAGTGAGCGAGATTGCCAAATAAATAATCTATAAATTATTTAAATATTTATCATACATGGGGGAACTCAACCAAAATGTTCCTTAAGCCATCACGAGTCTAATGCTTCAAAAATCACTTAAATCGGATGAAAAACGAGCAAGTTACAGTGGTTTTACCAAAAACCTTAATAATAGAGAACTTAACTATAAATAACTGAAAGAAAAGGAACTTTTCTGTAAAACAACTGCTTTAAAACAAAGTCTATCAGAAAACTGCAGGGATCTTTCTGTAATAATCTGTTCTTCAGGGTGTTATTTGCAAAAGGTTTAAAATAATCTCAGATTATCGGATTCGGTTCTGATCCGAAACCTTAATGGATTAAACCCAGAACCTGAAACCTGATAGCTATAATGGGTGAACTTAAATTAGAATGGGTTTGGATCTAGATCCGTTAGCATCCAAAACCCAAATCTCATCTTCCCTGATTTGATCGGGAGCGGGGTTTCTCCTACATCGCCGGGCGGCCGTTCTTCTCCCCGACCACCGGAGAAGGAAGTAAGGAGGGTAGGGGACTACCATTCTCATTGGAGGGCAGCGGAAGACTCGCTGCCTCCCATCGCAGCGGCACAAGCCGCTGCTCCCGTGACTGCATTGAGATGCCGCGTGCGGTGGTGCTGCCGCCATCAGGAAGCAATAGCCCCCTTGGTCCAGTGATTCACCGTCGGTACGGTGTGGGTTGGCCCAACGCGGCCAACCGAAATTTTTTTTTTTAAATTTATTTTTACAAAATTAAGAAAACTATAATTTAATTTTCTAAATCATTATTTATTTCAGAAAAAAATATGATTTTAATGTTTTGAAAATAAGCCAAAAATTTTTACATGAACACGAAGCATGAAACTGGGGCTCTAATACTACATGTTAGATAATTTTAATTGTTATATCTGGATCGTGCTCCTATGTTCATGCAAAAAACAAAATCGCAAATAAATCATACCTTGTGTCATCGTTTATCCAATATGATGACCACATAGCCTGCAGGATGTCTGATCTTCTCTCTCCTCACCCTCTTCCTTAATGTGGACGATCGATGAGAATTGTTCACACCCTTTTGAGAGTTAGAGAAAGAGATCCAACCACCTCTATATTTATACCTGCACTTATCTTGTCCCATCAAAAGACTATCTCTAATTAGAGTTGACTTCCAGTCTAGATCTGATTAGGAATAGAACTCTTTAACTAATTGGGCTTACTATAATTGATTCAGTACATGTGGTTGACCGAATGAGTTAAATCTGACTAAGTGATAATTAGGCCATTAATTAGGAGTCAAATCCAACAAAGTATTCTTTTGTCGTTTGGTGGAAGATCTATTCTTATCCAAGCTGCTTTTTTCTGGCCTTGGGTGGATGATGTCTGGGTACTCAAGACCCAGGCTTTAGTGTCTGCTCATTTGAGGAGAATACAAAGTGATTCTTGTTGGTGGTGGACTATAAAGACATTGATGAAATGAATCAGCATAATAATTTTAATTGATGCGATTGCTGAGGAGTGAGGAGAAACTGTGGTAAATGGTGACTAGAGTTATATGTTATAAAGAAATCATGAAGTTTTGAATCGAAACATTTTTCCTTTCACTTTCGCATTATCTTGGGGTGATGATGAGGGGTTCAGGGTAGGAAATAGCTAAAGATGGTTAATGGAAGCATGATAAGCTTATGGTAGAAAATTCAATTGGGAGAGTTTCAGTTGTCCAATTTTAATGGTAGATGTGGTTGCACATGGTACTTGATAATCTGATAGATCAAACCTACCATTATAAATAATCAGAACTTACAAATTCTATATGAAAAGTATTTGTTGTCAGAAATGTCTACTGCAAAAACAAATATAAAGATGGGACAAGATATGACCCTTATTTCTTGATAAATAATAACTTTTTATTTTTTATTTTTTTTGCATTCCTCTTAAGTAAGATGGCTCATTTGGAGGAATGCAAATGAGCCATCTAAGACACTAATATCTCTTTCTCTCAAGCATCAACTTTTTAAAGCATCTAAGACATCAATCTCTCTCTCTCTCTCTCTCTCTCTCTTTCTCTCTCAAGCTTTTGTCTTGGCATTAGGATTGAAAGAGTTGAAGTATCAGTAAGACCAATGCAAGCTTAATGGCAGGCTTTTTTGAAAGTTCGCCACTGTTGATCGTGACCTACGATATTTCAGAAATCTACAAACAAGTTGTTTTTGGAGTTTTCTTACCTTGCATCAAAAGGAAACTAAATGAACAGTACCAATGGAGTTGGTGAGCTAAAATTTTTGTTTCCCATGCAAATTGAGAATTCAAATATTAATCTTGATCTAAACATCTAGGACGCACAAAATTCAAATTAATTTATATGCTTCTGGCTATAAATTTGACAAAAACATTTGTCGTTTCATAAAAATTGTTTTTTTTTTAATCATTTCATGATAAAGATGGAATTTCCAAAAAAAAATGTAGATTTTGAATTTTATCTTTTGCAAAGATATTGTAAATCATGTGAAGTAGATACCATTAATTATGACGTCTGTAGAACTAAGGCTTCAATCCTGTCTGAAGAATATTTGCTGATATCTGTATGCTCTTGTCTAGTGAGCATGCCTTCCTTTGACAAAACAACTTGCCTTAATGGCAACATACATCACAAATTTGCTTTCATGTATTGATTGTACGTTATACGTATGAGCAGAAAGAGAAGTGAAATTTAAGTGAATTTGGCTGTGAGGGAAAAAAATGATTTTTTGAAAAAAAATATATAAAAGTTGATGTTTTTTGAAAGGGCAGAGAAAATGAAATGATGTGGTTTGTGGGAAGGTGGAGAGAGTGAGCTTTTGGTTTGCGATTTCTAGCATATTTTTATATTGTTATGTCAAGGTGGCTCACATATGAGGGATGCAAATTACGAGTGTTGGCAAATCATGTTCGTGTTGTGTTTGGTATATCCATGCATAAATCCAGAATATATTTGTTAGACCAAACCCAATCCCGAAACTAGTTAAAACTTTATATCCATACTGAGCATTGGACCCAGAAAAGGTCTGGTATTGGGTATAAATCGAGTGTTCAACAAGTTATTACTTTAGTTGCCTAAACACCATGCAGCAAAAGACATGAAGAATGAAAATGATCCTACAATAATTAAGTTCAGTGTCAATATTAAATGCAACAAATGTATTGTAAAATGACTACCACAACTGGCATGGAGAGGAATTTGATGGACAAGATGGGTTACGGTTTCACTACTCTTTACTTGGTTTGTTCTTTTATAATTAAGAAAAGTTGATAAATCCGTGCACAGACATGTATTTTGTATGTAATTATATATTTATGTGTGCAAGTCTATATACATATGTACATGCGTGCATGCATGCATGTATACACGTATGTTTATATGTCTATAACTATATATATATATATATATATATATATATATATATATATATATATATATATGTACATGCGTATGTGCATCCGTCTGCCCACCTGTCCGCCAGGTCAAATTGAAAGGTCAGATTGAGAGGTGAGTAAGTGAGATTTTGGGTTTTCAGGTGTGGATCTACCTTGACCAGGTCAGATTTTGGGTTTTCATGTGTGGATCTACCTAGACCCATTTGCAACCCGATAAGACTTCCGGTCTGATTTCAGAATACATACCCAGTTCATGTTTTGGGTTGGTTTAGTAGGTTATTGGCCTCCATTGACACCCCTAGATGTGAAATCATTCACATGGACTGCACACACGTGTGTGCATGTGTGCCTGCGTGTTTGTAGATATGTGTGTAACCAGGTCAGATTTTGGGTTTTCTTGTGTAGATCTACCTTGACCAGGTCAGATTTTGGGTTTTCAGCTGTGGATCTACCTAGACCCATCTGCAACCCACCAAGGCTTCCAGTCCAGTTTCAGAATACAAGCCCAGTCCATGTTTTGGGTCGGTTTAGCTGGTTATTGGCCTTCATTGACGCACCTAGATGTGAAACCATAAACATGGACTGCACAGAGCATGCATGCGTGTTTGTAGATATGTACGTAACCAGGTCAGATTTTGGGTTTTTAGGTGCGGATCTATCTAGACCCATCTGCATCCCAATATGATTTCCAGTCTAATTTCAGAATACAGACCCACTCCATGTTTTGGGTTGGTTTAGCAAATCATTGGCCTCCATTGACACCCTTAGATGTGAAACTGTACACATGGACTTGTGAAGCTATCATGAACACCAAGTGTTACCATTATAAAATATGATAGATGAGAAATAAATTCTTATTTTTATTTTCAAAAGATGAACGTATTATCAATATTTTGATGAACATGATTTTGCTTTAAAATTTTCGGCTATAATACTGGACACATTGAAATGGCTTAGTCAGCATTTAGTCATTATGATGGTGACCTTTTTTTTTGCTTGTTTGACTCTATATTCCGTTTTTTATATTAGTTTGTTATTATGCCTCTTCTTTCAGTGCAGTGAAACCTATATCTAGTCTTAGCTTCTTTTTGTGCTTATTCAGGTTGAGAAGCAACCATACAGGGAATGTGCAGGCGAGAAGGTGCCTTCCATACCCAGTGAATGTGTAGGCCTAAGGGAAACATACTTCAACTGCAAGAGAGGCCAGGCATGTTACCAAGTTCCGCAGACTCATTTAACAAAATCATATGGAATATAGGAATGCCTATGCATTCTAGTTATATGAAGCCACAGTCCCAGCTACTTTTGCAATATATTTCCTAATTTTTTTTCTTTTTTCTGTTTCTAATTGTCAAAAGATAAAATTGAGTTTGACTGGTTATTCAGTGGTCAGTGATTGTTAACTATGTGGTTTAATCATGTAGGTTTGTTTATAGCTTTCTAACTTCTGATGCCCATTCTTATGCAGTTGAAATTGAAGAAATATACTTGCATAACTGTTTCGATGGCTAAAAGGCTAAACTAAGATTTTGAGCAAAAGGGGCGAGGGTAAAAAAAGAAAAGAACAGATTGAGTCTCATTATCTTGGCGCTTGGGTATTAGAGGGTCAGCATCTTAGAGGCTTGGATATAATTTTATTGAATTCTCAACCCACACGGTGCTTAGAGTGTTTTCAAGTGCACCATACAGTAATCTTTTAAGCAACTTTGTATATAGTGATGTGCTTGTCTTTGAAAAATCAAATATAAAACTTCTATGCCTTTTTTTTGAAAAAAAGGTGACATGCATCCATACGCTCTGTTAGTTTTTTGGAGCATTATCTGTCTACTCCTGGAAAATCTTTGTTAATTGCAGAATACATTTATTTTCCTCACCAACATTTTTATGATCACTTGAGTAATTTATTTTTTTCTTTTTTCTTTTTTTTTTTTACTTTGATGTTCATCTCTTATCCAAGCATCAGAAAAGTTCTTTTATCCCCACCCACCCCCCCCCCCTCCCCGCAAAAAAAAAAAAATTCCCCTAAACCCAAGAAGTTGAAAATTGAACTTTCCTCATTTGAGTCTTTTCTCAGGAAGCCCTGCTACCCATCATCAGTAACCACTTCATGTCCTATTCAGTGATACATAGGAACTTGAAGTGTCTCTCAAACAGTAGATTTTGGAACATTAAGGATCACAAGAAACAGCAAGAACACGAGATTTAAAAGCGCACCAACAAAGTTATAATAATGGGAAAGGTATTATCTTGCGTTTCTATCAGTATAATATCAAACAATCTCAATGAAATGTTTCAAAAGGTCATTCAATGAAGCTGTAAAATAATAACTTTGATCGGCCAAGAATATTATGAGATAACTAAATGGTTGCATATGTTTTCTGCTTGAGATTAAGGCTGCATTTTGTTGGGAACAAGAAAATGGGAATAGTAAAAATTATGCAATGGGATTATGCCATGAGTCATGCCGATTTTTTGGCTCTACTTTTGACTGGCAAAAGGTACCCTTTCCGGAGTCTTCTGAATGATGACTTACTTTGTCCATAAAAATGTAAAAGGAAGCCATAAAAGGTACCTTTTGTATACTTAGGAATAGCTTATGACAACTTCCCCTGGAATAGTTATGCTTGTTATATGTGACTTTGAGTGCCATAACTATTCCGTTATGCTTCCTTCAAAAATGCAATTTGGCAGGCATAAGGCTTATCCCAAGTCTATTCTGTTTGGCGGCCATAAGGTTTGTCCAAGCCTTTTCTGTTTGGCAGCCATAAGGTTTATTCCAATCCTTATGCCTACTTATGCCTGTACCAACTGCATCCATCTTAATCAAGAACACTTGTCTAGGTAAAGGAAACTCTCCAAACCTGATAGCTGTATCATTTCCTCTTTGGTCCAAACTCCAGACTAACATACCAGATTGAATTATTACATTATGTGCCAAGGCACAATCTTCACAAAATAAAAATATAGATCTTCATAAATACTGACATTATTATTTGAAAAATAAAGACAACTATAAAAGTATATATCACTATTAGAAATAAATTTACCTTATTAATCTGGAAAATGATGTAATCATTAAGGATAGGGATCAACTATCAACATGAAATCTCCAGCTATTTTCACAAACTGGTTTAAATGATTACCTTAACAAAGATCTTCCTACCCTTTCTTACCTCTCATCTAACTTGCCCATATTAATAACATGGGAAGAATTAGAGCATAGCTTTATGCTTTGGCCAAGATCCTTGCATATCACAATTTATGATTCAATACAGACAGAAACCAAAGTATACATTAGGTTATTGGCCTACCACCTTTTCTTATTCTAGGCATTCCTTTGCCCAACATTAGATCATGTTAGGTTCACAGTTCATAATGATAGGTTGCATATTGTGGTGGGAAAATGAAACTTTCTTGTTATGTTACTTCTGATTGCATTTATTTAAGTTGCTTGACGAATAAGTTAGTGTCTCCCTATTCACTAGCTTGCTAGGTTGTGTGTTTGTCCCTCTCCTGTTCAAAGTTGCATAGACTATAAATTTGGGTTTAGATGGCTGACATAAGGCTGAAAGTGGGTCATCTGGCATAGTCAGACTGTAATAGGTGAAATCATGGATCCACCAACCAAACCTTGTCAAGATGGAATACAGCTTGTTGGTTAGCAGCTTTCTTCAGGTCTCATCTGCTATAATTTACTTGTATATATGTTTTGAAACTTTGCATGGCAATTTTTTAAGTTTTGAAAGCAAATTATCTGCTGGTGGTCTCACATCGAACCGTCTGAGTGCATTTCACAGGTGTAGGGTTTCTGGTCATAGATTTAAAATTCTAACATTTTAGGATTTTCAAAATATCAAGTTTCTATTCATTCATTTTGTCACTAGCTGCATTCGTTTCTTAACGTGCCCACTTACATGCTGCTCTTTTTACATGTCTTTCCCCTTTATTTTTTGTTGTCAATCAATTGGACGATACACATAAGCAACTTCATGCCCGGTGAGTTTCCAGACTTGGAAAGTCTTGACTACCTCAAGTGTTAATAGATATGACCTTCAAATGAGGCCACAAAAGTTAATGATTGTTGGACATCTCTCACCCTCTCAAAGATCTTTCTTTAAAGAATCAAATCTTACATGTCATCATTAATATCCTTAAATTACACCTACCAGAATGCACATCTTAGTTACTTGATGAAATTACACTTGCACCATCTTTTTAGATATTTAGCATGCACATACCCTCTTAAGTTCTTATTGCCTTTCTCATCACCCTACTTTCATGCTGAATGACTACTAGGCTGTTTAACAGACTGGAGAATGGATAAGTTCATGATCATCTTGTATTTGCTTGGCTGGCTCGATATCTTATTTTCCCATTCATAAATTCTGAAGTGACACATTTGATGTAATTCAGGTTGATATGAGAGCAAGGATACGTGGGAATAAGGGCTACTAGGTGGAGCTGGCTATGCATGCGGAAAAACATTTCCACTGGAGGAAGCTAACCACTATGAATTGATGTGGTCCAAGATCTGACCCAAGAGTTTATTCATTTTCCGATAAATTTGTCATTCAACATCACTATCTCTATACAATGATTTTTGTAATCTAATATAGAAACAAAGTCTACCCTCAAAAATAATATCAGAATCGAATTGATGGTTCAGCAATTATTGCCCCTTCTATGAAAGAGGTGAGATCTTCTCTGGGTTCTGGTCAGCTGATTTATCCAGGAATGATGGCCATGGACGCTGTTACACCATTCTTCTTAATCTCATGTCTTGCTTCAACCAGGGCAGTAAGGGAGCATTCCTGCTTGACCTATGGTCGAGCTCCGGGTTGAAAATCAAAAACAGAGCCACTTCCACCGGCTTTTATTTGAGCAAAAGATTGCTCCAAATTTTATTTATGTTCTTTTTGTCAAGTCTTTTGTTCATATTTGCTCTCAGAGTGGATAGAACCTGGTGGAATTTAAGCTATTTATCTAGATATCGCGAGATCATGTCGGCTGTTTGTTTGTTTTTTCGGCCTTAGATCCAGTATTGTGGTCCAATAGATTTTTTCATGAAAAATTTATGCTAGGAACATCAGTTGATGATTTGTTTTCAATGAATTTGGAGCATTCAAGGGAATTTGCATAGGACATAAAATCAAAGCTTAATGATGACTGACAATGGTTTATAAAGACTTGCAAAATATCTAATATGCAACTATGAAGGGAGCAGGATAAAGGGGACAATATGGACCAAGATAAATGATCCAATCATGTGGGATTCTATGGAAGATGGGTATGGTGGAGTAAACTGTAAGCTAGATGGAAGTATTTGACTCAACATTTTAGAACGAAAGTTAATCATTAACCTAAACATTTAAAATAGCTCAAACACGAACCATATTTAGATGGTTTATGTCTCCATAGCTTCTACAATTCATCAAGGGCGAGGTGGTCGAGATTGGTGAACATCCATCCTCTAGAAATGAGACCTGCGGCCAGCGGGAGCTCGTACTAATGGATAGGACATGTCAAGTCTGGTAAGTAGAATAAGGATGTATCTAAAAAGAGATACCTGCCCCTCAATTTCCAAAGCTCTACCTCTTCAAAATTTGATCAAAAAAAAAAAAAAAAGAGAAAAATACATAGCGGGTTCTAGTGGCACGTTCCAAGTGTCTCATTGTTTCAAGTACCCTACTTGACCTCCATTGCCATCATCTTCAGGTGGGATTACACAATTTCTTTTTTTTCTCTAAAGGTTGTAGTTGATATTAGGCAATAATTATAGCATTCCTTTAATATTAATTACTTAGTATTGATGATTATAATACAATTTCTTAATACATGCGTTTTTTCATCCTATTACACAGCATGAGTTTCTTGCTAGTATCCTTTAAAGACCCACCTATGTATGAGTTGTCATGGGGCCATGAATTATAGAAAATTTTATGAAAATCATGATACAGAGGAATAGCCATTAGTAGCATTAACATGCTTCAACTTGACTCTATGTGTGTATGGTCAGTTGAAGTCTGGTTAAGGATCTAGTTCAAAACTTAAAACTATTTGGATTGCTATTGACAATAGAGTTTTTGGAGCTTTTAATAGTAGAGTTTTTGAATGTAAAATATTTCTACAAAGTTTTTTACTGTTTAGTAACTATATTTTAAAGTGCTGTGAAACATTAAACATATGTTTGATAACTAAAATGAGAAAAAATATTTGATATGATAAAAAAAAGATATTGTATAATATTATACAATAGAGTATAATATAATATATTATTATATATTAAAATATATACTATATATATATGTAATATAATATTGAATACTATAGCATAATAATACAATATGATATATGATATAATGTAATATAATTATGTATTATTAATAGTAAATTATTATTACTATATAATATAATATAATATAATATTATAATATAATTTATTATGATTATAATATAATA